>NC_050187.1:11135885-11440885 GCF_008315115.2 Sander lucioperca
GACTATTTCCCTCAGTATAAACATCATGTAGCGTCAATAAAGAGTTGGAACAAGCTAAAACTGAATATATATGATACTGTCACACAGATGGAATACAATCATATTTTTTTTACAATACTATATTAAGAAATAGTTTGACATTTGGGAGAGATTGATACCACTCTCATGAATATAACGCTACAGCAGGAAGACAGTTAGGTTAGCTTAGCTTAGCTTAGCTTAGCGTGGTGCAGCTAGCAGTGAATCTGTGGAATAGATTGCCAGGAAATCTCAAAAATCATAAGCAGCTTCCGAGGTTTCAAGCTGGCGCTTAAGAATTGGCTCAGAGGATATTCACAGTAGGATACGTCTGATGATAAGGTGTGTTTTCTTTATTTGATTTTTCTGGTTCTGTATCGATGTACAGTGAATACAGTGAATGACTTGCTGAATGACAGTGTAGGCACCGGTGATGATTGTATTGCATTGTATGCAATGTTGTTGTTGTTTTTGTGTCATTCTTGCCATGTCAGACCTGCCGTCTTGACCCCTCACTCTAAGGGGGCCATGATGGAAATAAGCCTGAGGGTTTCATTGTGTTATCCTGACTTTCCTTTTATGTAAGCACTCACTGCCCTTGCTGAGCTGGTGTTTTTTGAAAAGGAATTGTCTAATAAAATCAATAAATGAATCAATCAGCCTGGCTCTGTCGAGCTCAATATGCCTACTAACAGCTCTAAAGATCTCTACTTAACATATTGTATCTTGTGCTGGACCAGCTGTTTCCCTGCTCCCAGTCTTCACGCTAGGCTAAGCTACTCAGATGCTGAGTAGTAGCTTTAATCTGTACTGAAAAATATGACAGATATGACAGTCAAGAACTACTTTATACATCAGTCTATCGTGATGTTGCTAAATCACATTCAGTGTGCTGCCCATTAAGATCTGGATCCGAGGATATCATGAAACATGTTTCTTTGTCATGGCTGTTGATGTGTTTTCATCTTTTGTACTATATGTGTGATTGTTGCTAACTGTGTGTGTTCTTTTCTTTTTGTATTGTATCGATCTTCCCATCTAACTTTAACCCTTGTGTTGTCTTCCATTCGATCATGCACTGTTTTTGGCGCTTTTTTTGACGTTTGACCACAAACACCAATTTATTACCAGTAGTTTTACACTTATTCTTGAAATTCATCGTCAATAAACTTAATTTATAGGAAATTCTACCTAATCTTTAAGTTAATAAAAAAGCAGAAATTGTGAATTATTCAGACTAATATTAAAGGAGAGGTTAAGTGTCAACGTTGAGTGAGGATACTGTGTCCAAACATTTCAATGTATTTTTCAAATGCTAAAAAATTGAATAAAACACCAAAAATTCAATGAAAATAGAGATCCGATCCGTTGTTGTACTTGCGAAGCGCATTGTATGGAATCATCCATGTTATTTTGGGGTAATTAAAATGAGTTGAGAAAGGGTTGAGAAACAACAGGACTTAGCATAGGCTACTTTTTTAAATGTCAAGCTATTACTTTAAGGGATAATAAAAGAGGGAAACTGTATTTTAAGGAGTGGGTAAGTAGACACAGTCCAAGCCAACATGGCTGAGGTAAATACAGCAGCCTTGGTTCACCTGTCCCAGCCAGCTCAGACTTAACCACAGATTGGAGATTTAAGGTTCAGGTAAAGGCACTCTTATGGCGCTTACCCACTGCCAGTACCAGCTCTACTCGGCTCGACTCGGCCGCGGTGCCCCGTCCTCCATTTTCCATTGCAGATTTAGTACCGCCTCATGCCTGAGGCGAGCGTGGTTGGTCGTCATAGCGACGCCGCAGGAAACTGCCGTGACCTAACGCGACACACACAGAACGTCAAAGGTGTGTTGTTTTTGACTCTCGCCATGTGGCTTTTGCCCCAGCCAGAAGAAAAAATTATTTTCAAAAGAAGCTGGAGGCAGCAAAAACAAACACCACTGGCTAAACTATTTAAAAATGGCAGGTTTTTTCAGGACACCCCCGTCTGTCGCTACAATGATGACGCCATGATCTCCGACCAATCAGTAGTCTGCAGGTTTTCACGTCACCTTTTGGTATCACCTTAGCTCGCTTGGAACCTGGACGGAGTTGATACTAAAAAAAAAAAAAGTACCTGTTGGCAGGTACCAGGGGCTTTTTTTCGTAATGGAAAACCAAAAAAGGCGAGTAGAGTCGAGGCGAGTCGAGCAGGTATGTAATGGAAAAACACCATTACTCTTTTAATAGCAGGGCATTAGGCCACTGGGTTACACTGTGTTTGTGTGTAGATGTTGGCCTACAGGGGTTAAACAGACGCCATTTTGGATGACATGCCCTATGGCTTCCATATTGCATAATTATGAACCTTATGGACCTGAACCATGCCATGCACACAACTTACAATCTTTAGACTAGAACTACTGTACATTAGAATTTCTAACTTGGTAGCTCAAATGAATTATTTATAACTTTATTCTTATTTTCCGTTTTGTCTGGTCATACAGCTCTTCAGCTCTGTAGGCAGCATGGCTGACAACAGCAGATTGCAAGTCTAAATTTAGAGTTCAGCTGTCTCTGCGCTGTCTAGAAGACATTCATTTCTGGGAACTAATCCATATGACTATTTTGTCACTGATTGATTTTGTGTTTGTATGTATCTAGCTAACCAGCAGTCTAGTCAATATCTGCTTAGTTCCCTTTGAATCAACATCCAATCACACATTTGTTTAAAGCCTATACTGTAGCTTTTAATTAGTGTGTGGCTTTATACATTAGCTGGATTTGCTTCCTAGTATTTATATGCAAACTATGACCTAATAAAAAGTATTGCTGCTCGATATGAGGAAAATATGCGATATGCGATAATGTTGTTGAATATTGCAATAAAGATATTACTTGCGATACATAAATAGATATTGAAGATTATTTTTTGTGCATTTCCGCCTTCAATCACTGGGACAGCCCAGACACGAAAGGGGAGAGAGAGGGGGCAGACATGCAGGAAACCGCTGCAGGTCGGACCCGAACCCTGGGCCTCTGCGTCATATGGGCGGAGACACCCGGGCAGCCAAAAAATATATGTTAAGGTGAACTCAGTTCTGCTGCTTTCAGTATTTTGCTAAAAGACAACAAATTGCTTGTTGAATTTAAAACAAATGAAAGGAAATCGTTTCCAACATTCTTTTATTGAACAAATTGAATATAAAAGGCACCACTAAAAAAAAAAAAAAGAATGACAGTTTCCTACTGATATTTTCTTTGAACTAACATATAAAAATCGGTGTGTCTTTCGTGAAATGTACATTGCATCAGTTGATATTGCAATGATGATAAAAAAACTAGAAATTGTGCAGCCCTAATAAAAAGTTCTAATGCTTGCTTGAAGCTGAAAAAGTTTTTGGTAATAAAGAAGTTATCCAATAACTATTATTCCCATAATAATAAATACATCTTTGTGGTGGCTGCTTAGATGTAGTTGGTACGTACAAATATTACAAAGTTCTCTTTTTGTCTCTGTACAGTGTGACATATGAATAATATCAGCTGACACTGAAGAACAAAAACTCATTTCCCCAATGCTAATCAATTCCATAATCAAATCTCTGTTGGGTCTGTTTATTTGTGACATCCAGGAAGCTTTTCTCAGTCTCTTCAATCCAGCTGATGGTAATACGCTTGATTGAACGTTGTGTATTGTTTGCAGCATTTCAAAAGTTTGCTTAAATTTAACTTGAAAGATGGATGAGAACACCACTGCCCACTCACTCAGCTTGGCTCAGCTCAGTTCAGTTGTGCTTTAATGGCACGACAAGAAACAAACCTGGGCTGCCAAGAACCATGGGATCAGCTGAGGTAAAACTGGAGACAGATGGCTGGGAGTAATTAAAGCAAAACCAATACCAGTTTTATCAGTGTAATGCCAGAAACACTCGGTAGCAAATGTTCCTGAGCACACATTTGTTCACTCACTTCCTTTCTGCTCACTCTCCTTCTCCCTCAGACATTTCGTTCCTTATTGTGTCATTCGTACTAATTTTCAGTTCTCATACCAGTCTTTCTCATATTGGCTCTCTGTCTTTTTTTTTTTTTTTTACTTTCTCTGATATCCTTTTGTCTTAAACTTAAAGGAATAGTTCGACATTCTGGCAAATACACTTTTGATTTTTTTACTCTAGATACGAAGATTGATGTCAATCTCATGTCTGTGGGTTAGGTACCAAGCTAAAATCAGGACGCTGCTAGCCTAGTTTAGCATTAAGACTCGAGGCAGGAGGAAACGGCTAACCTGGTTATGTCCAAAATCAGAAAAACACTCATCAAAACCTCTAAAGCTGACTTACATGTTTTTAGTTTATTTATCCAATATACAAACAAAAATGAAAAAAAAACATCAATTTGGTGTGGAGAAGTTAAATGCTGGAACTTTTTCTTTCTGTGTAAACACAGTATGAAGGTCTGATCACGCCAGACAGTGGCACAGTGAAATGAATCTGCATGTTTTCGCAAAAATGATTGCATATTTTTACTGTAAGCCCCGCTTTAAGGCAGCAACTGCTAATGGTCATACTACATTTAGTATATGATGGCGATAGGGAGGTCAGGGTGGTGGATGATAGAGCTGTAATCGGGCCTTAAAAGTAAGGCCCGACAAGCCCCGAGCCCGACAGAATTCGGTCCGACAAGTACATTTTGATTGACAGCTTTTTAAAAAGCCCGAACCCGTTTACAGCCCGACATTATTCAAATGTGCGCACGCACACAGCTCTTTTGCCTTTTGTCAAGAATGAGTCATTTATAAATTTTTTATCATCATTTATTCTTGACTAACGTAGGCTATAGGCCACTTGGAAGTTGGAACAAAGAAATAAAATAAGTCCTCCAGAGGCCAGCCTCCGTTTCACCTCCTCAGCATCCATTTTCGCGCTAACACATCACCTGACCGCTCATTTACCGCGCAACCCGGAGCACAAGCCCAGCCCGAGCCCTTGTGAAATGATAGAAATTAAGATGGAACCCGACGGAACTCGTGAATTGTGGACTTCAGGAAGTCTAAAGCTGGCACACACACCCCCATTCTCATCAACGGGACTGAGGTGGAGTGTGTCACCCTACTGAACGCTTGCACTGCATCCCCGGTAACAATTAACCTACTAAGCCCCCCCCCTGGACAATGTGCACTACCCTACCCCACCCATACTGTTCTATTTATTTATTTACAAATGTACGTACTGTAATTACACCTATACATAGCCATATTCTGTTGCTCTTTATACTATTCATCCTGCACATACGCTTATTCTTACTACTCTTATAATGTTACCACACTGCACATAGCTGTACATACTGTACATATCTGTCTATATGGTTTATCAGAATATCCATATTTATTCTGTTTTTCTTATTATATATTCTGCTAATACACTGCATATAACTATATTATTCTTACTACTAGTATAATGTCACTGCTACTACATTGCACATATCTGTACATGTTCATACACTGTTCATATTACATAGCCATATTTATTCTGCTCTTATAACACTGCAATATATTTCTTGTTCTGACTATGAACCACCTGTCTATACTTTGTATATCACATTGCACTTTTTTCACTTCTGGTTGGATGCAAACTGCATTTCGTTGTCTTTGTACTTGTACTCTGCACAATGACAATAAAGTTGAATCTAATCTAATCTCAAACATTCAGGACTGGCTAAATATGCGTCAGTCAAGACTACTATAATAAGGACATAATGTGACGTCTTGGATGCCACTGCGTCAAGGACTAAGGGCTGTAAAACTCGGTTAATTAAAAAAGTGACAGTTGACTTATAGTTTCACACATGCACGAACCCCGGTCTCCTCAGTGAAGTCCTGTGTTCAGGACTGAAATCCAAACACAGCACTTTCAAGTGAGGGAGCACAGTTCGTGTCCCAGAAGAGGTTAAGGGGACAACACAAGACTCCTGGAAGTACTACTTAGGGGACCAATGTTTTAACCCAAACCACAAAACTTTTTCTAGTCTTAACTAATCGTTTTGGTGCCTAAGGCCTCCTGCACACTGCCTGCATGGCGTGAGCATGGCGTTTCTGTTGCGTGTCAGTTGCGTGGCGTTTGCGTGGCGTTTTCAGGGTTTAGGGTTGTAAGGTTTGGTGCCATCATGCCTACAGAAACCAAAACCTCTACATCCTAAATGGCAACCCACACTATAACCAGAGACACTGCACAATATTAGTCTTCTGGGCAGATGGATAAACTATTGTTTGTCAAGAAATAGCTTTAACCCATAACTTCCCTTAAATCACAAATTGTCAGGATTTTTGTTGTTATTCTTTGTTCCTGTAAATCTACAGTATCTTTGTGTAATTAACACAAGAGCCAGACTAGCTGTTTCCCCCCTGCTAAGCTAGGCTAACCACATCCCGTAACCAGCTGTACTTAACAGTAATGCACAGATGTGAGATTGTTATCGTGTGTGTGTGTGTGTGTGTGTGTGTGTGTGTGTGTGTGTGTGTGTGTGTGTGTGTGTGTGTGTGTGTGTTGTGGTGTGTGTGCTTTCCTGTCAGCTTGTCTTGTTCAGCCTCTCCTGTTTTTATATCAGACCACAGTATATACAGTAGTGTTTATTTGATTGAGCTGCTGGCCTAGAAGGATCAACTTTTCCATGGTTACCAGCATAACTGACATGTGGCACAGATGGAAGTGTGTGTGTGTGTGTGTGTGTGTGTGTGTGTGTGTGTGTGTGTGTGTGTGTGTGTGTGTGTGTGTGTGTGTGTGTGTTATCCCAGTAGCTGACTTGTTTATGCTAGAAACGTTGGAACATTATAACCCCTGTGAGTCTGGAGACAGTAAGAGCACAGAGAGTAAGATGTGGAAGCTCGTGGTCAAACTAGTGGCAAGGAATATATCATGCACCTTGTGCACGCATACACACAGTCATTATAGACACACACACACAAGCTTGTAAGCCTGTTTGCACATCCTGTGACAGGTTTTCTCCATACCCAAGAGTTCCGATCTTCCTCTGTGTTTTCCTCACAGTAGCAGTGAGGAAAAGGAGAACGGAGGAAGGGAGGAAGAGAGAGAGAGAGAGAGAGAGAGAGAGAGTGAGAGAGAGAGAGTGTATGTATGTATGTGTGTGTGTGTGTGTGTGTGTGTGTGTGTGTGTGTGTGTGTGTGTGTGTGTGTGTGTGTGTGTGTGTGTGTGTGTGTGTGTGTGTGTGTGTGTGTACGTGCTTTTATTGAAAGTTGCATCAGAGCCCCTAGCCAGCTATGTGAATTTCAGCCCAATTAATCTGGAGCTTGTGAGCAGAGACTGCATAACAAGACTCGTCTGTCTGACCTCAGGCCAGCTCAGTGTGTGTGTGTGTGTGTGTGTGTGTGTGTGTGTGTGTGTGTGTGTGTGTGTGTGTGTGTGTGTGTGTGTGGGTGTGTGTGTGTGTGTGTGTGTGTGTGTGTGTGTGTGTGTGTGTGTGTGTGTGTGTGTGTCTGTGTGTGTGTAACAGGTAGTCAAAGTAAGGGGATGATATTGTGCAAGAGAGCTTGCCTGTTGTCACCTTGAGTGTGCATGCACTGTCGTTTGTATATGTGTGTGTGTGTGTGTGTGTATGTGTGTGTGCAGTATGTTCGTGTGCAAGACAGATTTGACTCCATGCTGTTGGTCAGTTGCGTGACAGCCTTTTCTGCTGGGCTCTCAAACACACCGCACCCCAACTGAGCTGAGCTCCAAAGAGACAGAACACGCTTACACATTCACACAAAGTTCTGCATGACCTTTAACATGGTGACAGCACATATCATCCATAATACCCTTCTCTGTCTCACATGTATAATTTTTTACACACACACACACACACATACACTGACAGCGTACACTTATTTTTTCTACACATCAGCTTTAACAACCATTTATTCATTCATAGAGTGTACGTGAAATGCCAGTTACATACTTCTCATTCCTTCCTCCTTCCTCAGCTTTTTATGCCACACACACACGTACAGTACATATACAGTATATACGTTCACACAGTAAAATCAGAGAGTGTTGAGATTGCATGCATACCCACCACTCTTCCTGGCAGAGCCCTGGGCATTAGTTGCCCAGCACGCCACTGCAAATGAAGACTTTGGAATAACGTGTTCTCTAAAGAAACCAATGTTTTTTTAATGTTTTGGGACACTTAGCACAAACTGTGTAAACTCATTAGTTACAACCATCTTTATATTATTTTAGGAGATTTCTCTGCCTTCCAGTATAGCTATTGAGTTACTGTAATTCATTTTAATATTTAACAAAAAACATTTTCAGTTTTGAAACTTGCTTGACATGGGTGATGAGCAGTGTTGGGCAGTACCACATTAATTCTCTCTAATTCTTTCAGTAATGAATGGTGTAATGGATTACGATTTGAAATTCAGTAATTACATTACATTTAGTATTGCCCATAACGCTCCTTGACTTCGACAATCAGGGCATCAGCTTGTTCACTATCTTGCCGGGAGTTTGATGAATGGTGGATATCAGTTTGGTCTTTCTGCGGTGGACAGACTGGTCCGGTACTTGTTAGCTTTGTGCAGTGACTGGAGTTGGGGGGGCGGGACAGTTAGCCTCTACTATTGAGGAGAAATGCAACTTGCGGTCACTCCAAAGTTGTCTTATTTACATGTTTGTGTGTTCTTAGCTGGCTTGCTGACGTAAGCCACTGGTACGCCTACGTTTAGGAATCGCTTGGTTTCGTTCACAGTTGGAGGTGTGAACCTTACGTGTTCATTTTGAGGATGGGGCTTCTGGAGAGCTGTGTGCAGTCACTGTGGCTAATGTTACGCCCACTGCTGATGGTCAGGAAATGTAGCTGGCTGCTTACACCACAGTGTCATTTTCTATTGTTTACACCTGTTAAATGAGAATATGTGTGAGTGAGTGTGGAGGCCTTTGTGTTGTAGGACGGCACCTTTGATGGTGCTAGGCTGAGTGATGTAATGTAGCTAATTACTTTTGACGTTCTCAATGACTAATAGCTGATCCAACACTTTCCTTTACCGAATTGAATGTAGAACTGTGTTTTATTGTCCCTTGGGTTTTATTTTTGTAGTTTGGGGTCTATCGGTTATGATAACATTGTACTCACCATTTTCATTCCTGAGATCTGGGAATGCGCCAACATTGCTAAAGATAGGTCCAGCTGGGCAACAAGCCTGGCGAGCAGTGAGATGATCATACAGATTGAAAACAAGCTTTCGGGTTAGCACAATTTATTTAGAAGAGAAAAAGAGGGCTAACAGTAAAATTACAACCCAAACTGCAGGAAGGTGAATGTCTGTTTCAGGACATCGTTTGCTTTTTTGTCTTCTGATTTTCTGCTACTGTTGCTTGTAAATGCATTGCTTGCAGCTGGTTTTTGAATCTCTTTTGCCAGCAAGATTAGTGCAACAATAACAGAACTTTGACATAAAAAAGAGAGTGCAGTGTAATATTATTAGCAATAACCTAACAGGATTTAAGTCGCTGAAAGTTGACTTTTATTCTCTTTTTAATTTACATCAACTGAGACCCCTAAAACCAGAAACCTTTCCCTTTGTCTGAAGGTAGGAAAAAAAACATGATTACACTTAAATGGTCCCTTTAGCAGTCCTTCCTCTGACCCGAGCAGGTTAAACACAGCATCAACTTGTCTTACTGTGTGTATCTGTGCGAAACGTACTGCATCATTTTACAGCAGAGAACTGCTCCTAATCTCACGATTTGTGGATTTTCTCCCTTCAATTGAACAATCCCTGTTGAATATGACTCTATTAAAGTGTAGTACAGTTGGTTGTTGTTGCTGTTTTTTTGTTGTACTAAACTAGTCCACAGGACAGCAGGCATTATAATCCAAGATTTGGATTTTTTTTTGTAAAAAGCCACCATCTGCTTACTTGATGTTACCATGCCATATATAGTAGATATTTAGGATAAAAAACATATTAGGGACAAGTTACTGAAGTTAAATGTAATATCCCCATTCTGTGTAGTGAAAATGAGAGCATGCAATAGTAGGTCAACCTTTAGTCTGTAATTTAGCTCAGAAGTTGGGTTAATTCAGCAAGTACATTTTTCTAAAAACAAATTATTAATATGACACTTTGTTCCATTTAAACCCAGTCTGTGTTATTACTTTTCAAGAACTACATGAATAATCCTTTTCTATAAATACTTTACATGACCTAATGAGCAAAGGCCAAGGTTTAAGACTCACAGTTTGTCACTGAATAAGCCTAACTATACAATAAATTAATGCAGACCTGAATTTTTTTTTTTATTTCTCTTTTCTTTTATCCATCTGTCCATCCAGGGCTGTCTGCTGGTGAAAACCGGGCGTGTTCACCTCGGGGAAAAGGTCCTGCGTGATGCGGTTCAGGTCCACAGCACCTCCCACAAGGCGTGGAGCGGCCTGGGCGAGGCCCTGCAGTTGCGGGGCTCCAGCCAGGCTCCCGACTGCTTCTTGACAGCCCTGGAGCTGGAGGCTTCCTGCCCCATCCGGCCCTTCACCATTATCCCCAGGGAGCTTTGAGGGGCCTGGGCTGGGGTGGAGGTTATGATTAGGGTTAGGGTTAAGGAAGTGGCACGTTGCTGAATTATACACTGATACAGATACACTAAAAAAAAAAACACTGCTCGGTTGAAAATCTACCTTAAATGAAAAGTTTGACATTTTGGGAGATAGGCCTGTTCACTTTCTTTCCAAGTGTGTGATGGGAAGATTGATACCACTCATCTGTCGATTAAATATGAAGCTTCAGCCAGGAGATGGTTAGCTTAGCTTAAGAAAACGTCTAGCTCATAACCCCCTGTAAAACTACAATTGTTTTTTTTTATACACTGGACGAATTAAACAAAGTAGAATGTAATAAGTGGACTAAAGAGTTTATGGTAGGCAGATATTTTTGTAATCTTTAGACAGAGGGAGGCTAGCTTTTTCCCCTTGTTTCCTGTCGTTATGCTAAGATAAGATTACCTAAGCTAATATGAATGTGGTATCAATCTTCTCATCTAACTTCTAGCAAGAAAGTGATTCAAGTGTATGTCCTAAAATCCAAAGTATTCCTTTAACATGTATTTCTTTAACTATTGTTCTCAATCTCAGTGACCTTCATTGTCACCCTCTTAATTATCCAATTGTCCAAATATTATATATGAGCATTCCTAGCATCCATTGTTGATAAGTTATCAGAATGCAGAAAAAAGGTTTTTTTCTCAATGTTGCATATTTACGTGAAAACAGTGGCGTTGATATTGGATATCAATGCTGTTTGTGCAAAAAAAGCAACAGAGGCATTCAGATTATTGCAGATAACAGAGCAGTGTATAGAGAGAATAATGTTATAATACTGTACTGTAACAATGTGCATATCCTATGGAGTTATAAGTACAGAAGTAATAGCTCTTTTGCAATTAGTGACAAATTAGTTATATTTAAAAACAAATCTGAATCATTGGCTATCACTTTAATGGTTCATAAATCACAAAGATGTGCTGGTTACATCTTGAGATAGAATGTATGTTGGTGTGTTATATGTGGAAATGCAGATACATAGATTATGTATAGGCTGTCAGTAACACCAGCAGCTCCACTTTATCTTTACTTTAGCCTTTGATGTATTTTTGATGATCATGTTGATTGACGCAGCTTTCATGTATACACACACACACACACACACACACACACACACACACACACACACACACACGCACGCACGCACAAACACCCCCACCATCTCATCTTCAAAGCGCATATATTTTCTATAAGGGGCACTTACATATCATTCCATATATCATTACTATGTATTTGTGTAACAGTATATGTGCATGCATATGTGTCTTCATACAGAATGTCTTTGTATTATGTATCTTCATGCATGTGTGTTTGTTTTAAACCATCCTTCTGTCCCTGTTCTGTTTGTACGGTACAGTACGCGACTCATCCGCTCATAATGTGTGTGTTGTTTTGGTTTTTTTGACTCATCTGTCCGTAATGCTCTCCATTATAAACAACAATGGCTTTAAAAAAAAAAAATCACAGCTGGATCCCGCGTCTTCACCTGCCTTGTCACTTGTGACTAATGGACATCACTTCCGAGTGCCTAACCACATTAATGTGAGCAGTGGGACTGGGCTGCCAGCTTATGTAATACTGCCAGCACAGTTTTCTGCCTCCAAACTCCCATCTCCTCCTCCTCCTCCTCCTGTCTCTCTCTCTCCTTCTCTCGCTCTATGTCTCTCGCTCTCTCCCAGCTTGGCTGATGTGATGTGATGTGGCTTGGTTGCCTAGCAGCCATCCCCTTGTTTGAGTAACTGGGGAAGCGGAGAGATATCTGCTGAACAACACGCACACACACACACACACACACACACACACAGCGAGAGGCAGATAATGCCCCCGTTGTGTGGTGTTACAGGCTTGACAGTGTCTGTTTGATGTCTGCTGTTACCATGTGAGGTATGAGCCAGCTATAATCAATGTCTCAGGATGGTGTAAATTGATTTGTGTTATGGGAAGAGTCACTGCCTTTGCTCTCAGCAAAAACCCCCCGTTTCTTAACCCTTTCCCTCCCTGCAGAGCTACAAGCTACTAATCCCGGCCTTCTCTGTCTTTTCTTAAAACTCCACAATCGCCCACGTCCCCCTCGCTCCCGGCATGAAAATCCCTCATTCATCAATACTTAGCGTAGGAATTATTGATCACTGTCGCTTCTTTTCTGCGGTCCGAGAAAAAAATCTAATTTTACTTTTTCCCGCCTCGCTCGCCGGCTCTCCCTTGTTCCATCCTCTCCTCATTAGCGCTGTGTGTGACACCTACACAGTGGTTTCGGGAGATGAATGGTCTAGTCCCTGTTAGAAGGTAAGAAGTGAAATATTACATGGTGTGCTCACACATACACACTTGGCAATAATAGGCACATGAACACATTGTGTGGTACAGTACTCTTGCTCACACACACACACACACACACATACACACACACACACATACACACACACCATGGTGCCATGGTCTTGACAACTCTGGTAAAAGAAGACAGATAAATGGAGGGAGCGTCCTGCTGTAAAGACTCTCAGAATGACAACAAGCAGAGGAAGCTCTAATCACTGGGCCGAGTGTCACCACACTTACACACACGCACACACACACACACACACACACATAAATATGTACAGTATATAAACCTGGGATCAATGAGCAGGTCTTGTTGTGTACTGGCGTCTGCGTCAACTTGATGTCATTGCACCCAGGCGTGTTGCTCTGGTTACGCCCGAGCATTAAGACCGTCTGTGTGTGGGATATTTGAGGATGGGGTGGTGGGGAGCAACTGGTGTCAAGTGTTCACTTACTGTACATTTATGGTTGTCGTAGACACACACATAACCAACTAACAAACAACTGGAAATTATTGTTAGTTGCAGCCCTACTCCATACACAGCATCATGAAATAAGTTGCAGCCGTATTGAGACAAAAGTCATCAATAATGAACAAACAACTGACAATCAAAGGTGGTGACCATGAGTGAGGTGTGTGTGTGTGTGTGTGTGTGTGTGTGTGTGTGTGTGTGTGTGTGTGTGTGTGTGTGTGTGGGCCTGGTATTCAGGTCACGGTGGGGTGTGCGCGTGGATGCCAACCCTGCAGGGGCATATAGAGGGCACGGGCTGGGTGGTGTCGGTGCACGGCGCCAAGAAGGAAACCATAAACCACCATTGTGATTGTCATGGATGGGTGAGGGGTGTGATGGAGGTTATGAGGATCAGATGTGGTTCCATAATCTCATGTATAAATAAAATGACAATGGTACACTAGACCTATACATAATTCATCGCCAAGGGGCAAATGTGTTCCAGCAGAGTTCAAAGAACATGTCGATAAAAGAATGTATTCAAAATGCTGTAAGGATTGCCTAAAGGTGAGGCGTAAATACCGTATATTCTGAGAGATACTTTGGTAAACAAAGCTTTATAATCTGACATGAGTTGAAGTTAAAGTCAAATGTTTTTCACACTAATTTCATAGACTTGCCTTTTATAGCTGATGTTTATAGTAAATGTAAAGTTTTTATATAGCGCTTTTCTAGTCTTAACGACTACTCAAAGCGCTTTTACATAGTACAGGAACCATTCACACACTGTGGCCGAGGCTGCCGCACATGCTCAACAGATAAACGTTCACACACAGGGCCAACTTGGGGTTCAGTGTCTTGCCCAAGGACACTTTGACATGGGACTGCAGGGCCAGGGATCGCACCACCAACCATCTGATTGGCAGGCGACTGCTCTACCACTGAACCACAGCCGGCCCTAGCCGATGTTTATGGCTACATTTGATCCACCTTAATCGATACAGGTTATAATACACAATCAAATCTATGCATGTCATTTTTACTGGTGGGAATTGTTAAAAACAATTATAGCTGCAAAGATTGAGTAATTAAGATCAGCTAATAAATTAATCACCAACTATTTTGATAATCGATTAATCGGTTTGAGACATCTTGATAATAAAGTAAAAATGTCTCTGATTTCAGCTTCTTAAATGTGAATATTTTCTAGTTTCTTCACTCCTCTGTGACAGTAACCTTTGAGTTTTGGACAAAACGAGACATTTAAGGACGTCATATTGGGCTTAACACTGATTGATGATTTTTCACCATTGTTTGACGTTCAATAGACCACACAACTAATCGATTAATCGAGAAAAATAATAGTTAGTTGCAGCCCTAAAAATATAAATATACAATATAATATACAATATACAAATATTTTGACATTTTTGGGAAAATCCTTTTTTTCCTTGCTCATTTCCATTAAATATAAAGTTACAGCCAGTTAGCTTAGCTTAGCACAAACGGAAAAACAGCTAGCCTGGCTCTATCCAAAGGTAGCAAAATCTGCTTACCAAAAGCTTTTTTACATTCCCTTCCATGAAAACACAACTTGTTGGTTTAGAACTTCAATTTTTTTGTACAAATTAAATTGTTTTATAACATGTTACTTTAGGGAGCTTTAGAGGTGCTGGTAGGGGGGAGGGGGGGTTGTTACCTTTGGTCAGAGCCAGGCGAGTCTTTATGCTAAGCTAACTGTGAATAACAGAAAATAAGGGCAAAAGGTCACGCTTTCAAAAACAAAATGCAGTCGTTTGCTGTGCAAACCACACGCAGCTCTGATAACCCTGTTTAATGATCTGAAACAAGTGTTGAATTATTCAAACATTCTTGCCCCACCACCATCAGCCTCATTTTTGGACTTGCTCTGATGCTCATTTATAAGGTTGACATGGTCAAGCACCATGCCGGATAACAGCGCAGTAAAAGCCAGCTTGGCCGGTGGTGTGTTCTCTTTCATCAATCATTCCAGCTCACCTGATCGGCCTCCAGCACTCCTGATCCGCTCCCACACACACACACACACACACACACACACAAACACACCACAACAGTGCCAGCACCATTACCCACTTAAACAATGACCCCCTTGTTCGCTAACAGTCGCTCATTGGAGCTGATTAAACTTTTAAATGTCATTTAATAGAAGCGTAATGTTGCTCCCATGCATCTGTCAGCAGCTTGAGGGGGGGTAAAGGGATACCTGGTCAACATCCTGGTGTGTCACACTGCCTGCTAAATTCTTCAGCTGGCTAGTCATCACCCTTAGTGTTGGGATGTGGCGATGAGAGTGAATGTGACCTGGACTTAAAGGGGACACGAGCAGCACCTCTAAACCTGTCACCTCTTTATTTGACCCTCTTTCTGCTGGCTGGAGTCTTTCAAGGTGCTCATGTTATACAACGAGGGAGAAAGGGAGACAGCTTGGCCGCTTCTGTGATACCGGGAGGCCATTTTAGCTCAGCACAATGTCAATGACAAAGGCTTCTCTGTTTGAGGGTTTGTTTGTTTGGCAACCTTCAGCTGGGACTCAGCAACTGATAATGGCATTTGTCCCACACCAGTATTGGATTAAGCGTATTTTTGGGTAACCTCACATTCTTAGGAAATTCCAGCGTTCTGCCTTCGTCATCATTCTGGAGCAGGGTCACATTTTCTCAGCATGTTGGACCGCGTTAGCTGTTAATTTGACGTCTTTGACTGTGGCCCAGCTATTCCACTGAGTAGCAGGGTCAGTAGCTCCTGTTCTAAGCTGCCAGAAACACAGATTTACTCCAGACCCCACTGATGTGCTACACTGCTTCCTGAATGTTGACCGGATCTCATTAAGCTGGTCCCAAGAACTGAAGTTGATATTTGGGCTGCCAGTGCGACCTGCCCTGACACCAGATGTTCCCATGACCTTTAAATGACATAATTCCACTGTGCCAGCACAACTCACATCTTAAATCGCACTTAAGCCGCCCTCTTACGACTCTTGACATGAAACACTACCACAGATGAAAAGATTTTGTGTGTGTGTGTGTGTGTGTGTGTGTGTGTGTGTGTGTGTGTGTGTGTGTGTGTGTGTGTGTGTGTGTGTGTGTGTGTGTGTGTGTGTAGTAGGCTTTGTGGAGTACCATCCTGATCATTTTCGCTGCAGAGCGTTGACGCTAAAGGTCCACTTTCATCTTTCAGTAGAGGTTTTCATTATTACATTTTAAGTACTCATAGCAAAAATAGAAGAGGATTAGGGCCACATGTGAAAAATGTATTTGAATTCTGAGTTTAAAGTCATACTTCTGAGAAAAAAAGTCAGAATTCTGAGAATAAAGTCCACCACATTCTACGTTTTAGTTTAGCTTGTTAGCATGCAACAAAACACAGTTTAGCACAAAACACGGAGAAAAGTACCGGACAAATTTAAATCTTGAGCTGAAGGCGGCACTAGATGAAAAGTCAAGTAATGACCAGACTCAAATGAAATCTGCAAAAAAAAATTATATATTATATATAGCGAATGAAAGTCTGCAGAATTTAGCGGACTGTTTTTCTGCTTGGGGTGGAGCTGTGTTGAGTTTTATTTTAATTTTTTGTATTTGTTTAAAATTTGCAGGAAATCTGCGGAAGATTCTGCAGAAATCTGGAGAAGATTCTGCAGAAATCTGCGGAAGATTCTGCAGAAATCTGCGGAAGATTCTGCGGAAGATTCTGCAGAATTCTGCGTCTGCAGATTGCAGAGTCCATGTTATTACCATTCATCCTGGGAACCTGGAAATGGGAATGTCTGTATTAAATTTCATGGCAATAGATTCACAAATGGTTGAAATATTACACTCAAAAATACAAATGTCAACCTTGGGGATGCTGATTTTATTTTTCTCGGAATTCTGACTTTAAACTCAGAACTCAAATACATTTTTCACATTGGCCCTAATCCTCTTCCATACAAAAAGGAAGGTTTTGTAGTAGTAGTACCTAGCCCCTTTAAGAAGTGAGCGTATGCGTGCACTTGTCAGTTTTTGCAAATGCATTTTTAAAAAGCAAAGGATCATAAGCGCATTAACTGTGCGGCTACGTGCGTATTCGAAGCAATGTGTGTCTACGAGGGGGGAGTTTGATTGACAGCGAAAGAGCAGGTGCCTAGCCGTGCCTGTGGTCGAGGCAGTCTGTGGGAGATAGATGGTGTTAAGTCGTCAGTATGAGGCATATGTCAGAGATCAGTGCTGGACTGTGGAGATCACTGAGATGAGAATAGAGGAAGAGCACTGCGGGGTTGAGAGAGACAGAGATTACTGGGGGCTTGGTGCCTTGACCACAGGCAGAATGGCTGCTCATCCCACACAAACACACACACACACACAAACACACACACACACACACACACACACACACACACACACAAACACACACACACACACACACACATAGTGCATTTCACTATCTTTCTGGGGACCCGTCATTGACATAATGCATTCCCTAGCCCCTTACCCTAACCTTAACCATCACAACTAAATGCCTAATCTTAACCCTTACCCTCACCCTAACCATAACCTAATTCTAACCCTAATCCTAAAACCAAGTCTTAACCCTCAAACAGCCCTTTGAAGTTGTGGGGTCCAGCATTTTGGCCCCACAAAGCTGTCCGGACCCCACAAGTATACTGTATTCCCGGGTTTTGGACCCCACGAATATAGTTAAACAAGAACACACACACACACACACACACACACACACACACGCACTCACATCTCTCTCATTGCGTCTTCCTCACAATAAGTGGATACACATGTCCAGCCCTCTAGAGGCTGCATGCAAAGCCCCATGTTAATAAGAAGTGCCTTCCTCTCTGGGTGGAAGTGTCCGGCTCCTTTGTCTCCAGAATAATGACAGGGAGAATAAAAGCTCGGCTCTTGAACCTCCTCAAGCTCTTAAGTGTCTGCAACGTAAGGAAAACAGAGTGGTGGGCTGGTGGGGATTACTGTAAAAGTCGGCCATGTCGATGTGTCGTGATAACGTCGGTACGGCTCGCCTGACTGTTATACCAAACAAAACACTTCACTGATGTCAATGCGTGTGGAAGAGTAAATGCCTCAATATGTGCAGTATCTCACGAGTTCCAAAATCCCCTTATAACTAACAAAGCGTTATTGAAATGAGCTTCTACTCGTAGTCCAGCCTATGTTTTATGTCAATATTCACCTTTGCTGAAGTGCCCTATTGAGCAAGAAACAAGAACAGTCCTTACCAGCTTTAGGGATGCTGCTTTATCAGCTGAATGTTGACCCACCAGTGGAGGTGGTTTGAGATGTTTTGTGGATATTATGAACAACTCTTCGCCAAAGCTAAAATGCAGCACCTGTGACCTCATCACTCCACTATTCTGCCACATGGCTTCCCAACTCAAACCTCTGTGTAAAAGAGGCACCTGTTATCGAGCAGCATGTGTGGGTATGCGATCTGTGCTACCTGTATGATCCGACATGCAGATGATAATCCTGTTTTACGACTGGACGATCTGTTCCACGCTTGCGCACCTTTGCACCGCGGAAGTGTGGAGGAATCTGAAGTTTTGCAGTGACAGAAAGACTCAGACTTCATTCCACATGTAAACAAAATGGTGTATGTTCATGTAACATGTAACAACTCCTTTATTATTTTGGATTGGCAACCACGTAAACACCTCGTAATGCATAGCGTAAGCTACATTTAAAAACATCACAACATCCCCACACTACATGTCACAAAAATAACAATGTCACCAAGGCGTAGTACACGGACGTCGCTATGCAGTTTTGGATCAGTGACAATAAGTACTTACTTTAAATATCTTTATAAAACAGACCCGCCGTGAACTGCATAATGAATAACATAAAATTTTATATGCCGCCTGGCCGTCAAATGTTTCAACGCATGCGTGATACAAATACTGTAGGGAAACCGTCATGTTTTCTACTACGTATTTATATGCACGCGCATATCATATTGTGCAGGCAGCACAGATAGCGTACCGACAGCATGTATACAGTCTGTCCAAAATTAGCCAGTGTTTTCCATAGTTCAAACCAGCATCTAACCCAATGTTTTCCACAAACCATCCCAGGTGTTGCAGTAACATCACTACAAACATGGCCCCGCTTTGTCTCACTGTGTTCACTGTATGAGCTTTATGCTACGTCAACTGTTATGGCAGCTGCTTGTGGGCAGCAGAACAAGCTGTACACACAACACTGACATATTTTCACAAGTTAATATGTCAAGCATGTTTGTAAACAGTTGTTCATTTATGCATCCGGCAGACACGGAGCAACATCAGCATTCATGTGGAGTTGTGTTCCTGAACACTCAACAAGTCCATTATTCAATCTCCTTTCAGCTCTTGTTTTGGTCTTCACCAACTCCTGAGGGAAATATCTGTCTCTTTAGCTGCTAAATGCTATGCTCAAAGGCTATTTGCTAATTTTGCACATCTGCTGTTTGGTAGGCAGGTAGCGTACATTTGGTTTCATTAGAGCTTTTTGATTAAAGAAAACAAGACAATGAGCTAAACAATGACAAACACTAAAATACTCCATAGAGGGTGAGGAAAACTGCAGACGGGTCATTTGATCCATTGTTCATGTCAAAGTGTTGATTAGTGCTGCTTTAATGATCCAGCGAAGAAGAGGAGGCGAGTTGAGCCATGTTTGTAGTGAAAACAGCTCACACATGTGCCTAGGATACAGCACGCTGCTCCACTGATGATGAAGGGAATTTGTAGATACACTAGTTGAGTGTCTCCATCCAAATGATCTAAAAAGAATCATCCATCAAAGTTAAAAGTTATGTCACTGGTTTCCACTGATCAATGAAGAAGCTGTGCTATTGTTTGTTTATTGCATTATGATGACTCCTTGCTATATTATTCGTTGCTATGGGTGATTGTGTGGGCTCTAATTATCATTGAACATATTTCCATCCTCTGATAACAGAATCTGGCTGGGCAGAATGGACGGATATAAGTCTCCACTCTATCAACAACTGTCTAATTGGCTGTGGCACAAAATCCTGCTGCTCTTAGGCGTGTGTTTCTATCTATCTATCTACGAATAGAAAACAAAGTGCATGCATGCTTAGCAAACCCCTTCTCTGAGTAAATACATGACAAAAGAAACACTGTCCAGGATCACACAAATAGCAAATCTGCATTGTCTTTGTTTTTGTACCTTTCATCTGTTGCACTGTAATCTACACCACCTCATTATGTTCCACACGGAGATGATTCCTACCGCTGCTGTTCTCTGTGTCCCTACATTATTGGCCGTGTTTGTTTGTTTCGTGAAAAGAATGAGTATGCGGAGTAGGTAGCGATAAGAATAGCTGTTTTATTGTGTGCCACTGCCTTGGTACTGAATGTGTTATCTGAGGGTGCAGCATGCCACACTAAGCTATGTGCATGTGACGCATGGCTGAGCAGCATTCCTCCTCCTGAGTGGATCGCAGGGCAGAGATAGTAGGAAGGCAAAGCAGCCTGACTGCTGACAGAGAGGGAAAGAGGAGCAAGAGCAGGAGAGAGGAGAGATGAAGGGAGAGAGCAATTCCGGGAACATGTAGTTAAGTGGAATGAATTACCCTTTGTTGCAGATAAGATCATTCTGCTTCCCTGGCCGGCATCACTAAAGCGATTTGAGCACAACAAATGCAGCTTATTATGTCTTTGGCAGACCACAGAATCCTTCACTGACATGCAGATAAACATTGGTCCAAGTAATAAGAGACTGTAATATTTCTTTCTTTTGGACATTTGTAATTTTACTTTTATTTTTATTAATAAGGTAGGGTCGTGATCTGCCATCAAGCTGACAGGAAGGGGAGATGGCGCAGTCCACATTAGAGAATGTTGCGAAAGAAGAGGCTAAATGATGGGTCTATGGCTTCTGTGTTCACACGATCACCCAACTTCCAGCAAGGTTCGTGGGCCCCTGGTCCTGGGGTCTTCTGTGGAATATGCACACACACACACACACACACACACACACACACACACACACACACACAAATACTTTTCATTATGTCGTAACTTTAAAATATGAATGAATGTTAAGAAATTGTCAATCTCATCATAAAAGTATGTTTTGAATTGCTGCAGCCATTGGATATCTGTGCTTATTTGTGTGAGGTATGTTTGCTTTGCTGCATTCTCTTATGTGATGGTGTGATGGTATGATACTTAGAGGAATTTTCTAAATCATAACTAAATAATCTTATCTTTTTAAACTTTGCTGAATTTTCATTAATACCATAATAAGGTCACTACTGAATCCAACGAAACATTAGTATATTGCATTTCAATCATTAAGAATTTAACTGATGGCAAAAGTGAAAGGGTATAAAACATAAATTCATAGCCACAAACTAGCCACACTGATAATGAAATGTTGGACATGTTCACATGTGACCTGTGTGCATCTATAGAGGACATGATGTAGCTAAATGTGAAGTAGCCTACCAGACTTACAGAGTGAACACAGTGAAGCCGCGGCAATGTGGATTTGAAGCAGGAAGTGATGCCTTTTCCTGGACTGGTCTGTGGATTATAGTGGCATGGAGCAGGCCCCTCTTTCTAAGGTGGTCAGAGATAGGAGCTATTACTGATTGATGGATTGATTGATGGATTTTGTGATCAAGCCTTAATATGGTGTTGACCAAGGCTAGCATGTAATCATTATCATGTGAGCACACATTGGGTTCCTTACCTTTGGTCAGTTACGACATATATGTAGAGGAAAAGAAAACACACGTAGCAAATACTTTAGTTATTGGACAGAGGTTTGGTAACCCACTATTGCAAGTTAAAACCAACTGGATAAAACTTAAGCTAAATTAAGCATTGCGTTAGTTCATGCAGGACATGGAAGTCATAGGCCCACTAATGGAATTATCATTCCAGCCAGTCACAACCAATCACAGCCATTTTCACATCAGGCGGTCCATTTAAGTGTCTCCCTATTCCTCTCTGCTTCCTGCTACTCCAATGCTGCCTCACACCGCTGCTGCTGGCGAAGCTTGCCTCCACCACCCCAGCCTCCACCTTCCCTGTTTTGGGTGTGATCATAACTATGTCTTGGATTGGGCCTACTCTTGTGTACAGGGGGGTCTCAGCAGCGTGCTCCCTGTGTCATCTTAGCATGCGGCTTGGCTGATCCAGGGAGCACCATCAGAACAGAGCCTTCATCGCCAAGTATAGCTGTATTTCCGTTTGTTGCAATAAATGGTTAAATCTATGATGAGAGTGTTCCTGACTGAACCATGCTATAGCTCAACCTCACATGTTGCAGACCCAGCCGAGCATGTAGTAATTAGCATGTCATATTTTTTCTTTGTTGTATTTTTGTATGTTGAGCTTGTTTTTTTAAGCTAGCTATTATCTTCATTGAAAATGTCAGTTAGCAGTAGCCTTTAGCTTGTAGCAAGTAGCTTGTTTTGGACAGACGTTTGGTAACGCAGCGGGTTAAAACAAGGTGCATTGTAATCCCCATAACTTTAGCTAAACATGATATACCTCACCTTCATTATGTCGCAGGCCAAGGCTAGCATGAAATTATTAGCATGTAACAAATGTGATTTATTTACTTTGATTAGGTAAGAAACTGTATTTTGCCACTTAAACATAACTTCATTGTTATGCCCTGCTCCCTCTATTTGTTTCGTGTCACTAGCTTGTAGGTAACACAGCAGTTAAATCAACTGCTTCCCAGTCCCTGTGACTTAATAATCAGGTTTTGTGCACTCATAGTAATTTAGGTAAGGGCACACAGAGAAACAGCTAAATATGAGCAAGAGTTTTGTTGTAGCTAACGTCAGCTTGTTATTCTGGATTAGTACAAGCACCTTTAAAGAACAGCCCTGTTTTTCAGGAGGAGAACCTGGACCTTCATTTTTATGGTGTCATAAAAGTTCAAATGGCATTGTTCTTAAGCATCCCAACAAAACTTGCTGACAGAGTAAACCCTACAGAGTCCAATCAAACCAAAGGAGATGGTGTAAGCATTCCCTCACTGTATATCATGACCTCTAACATTTTCAGAGCCAAATGAGAGATACATTCTTTCCCCTATGGGCCTATAAGCTCATGTAAACCTATTGTTATACTACTGATACCCAAGTCATTTGAAGGATACAACAATAGGCTATACATCATATCTATTTTAGGGTCCCCTACCCATATTTTTAGGACCTATATGACATATCATTATGGTTGTGTTGTGTTTTTTCCGCCCATGTGATCTGTGTTAGCCTCTGGCAATAGTCAAGTCTCTCACCCTCTCTCTCCTTGCCTTTCACTTCTCCTTTCCTCTTACCCACTAACACACATACTGGTCATCACCAGCGGCGTGCCATGCAGAAATAGCATCAGCCCTCCTCTACCCTCCTCCTTTAGACATAAAACTGTCTCCCTGTCCCTGAACACAGGACCAGCCTTTCATTTTCATCTGCTCTCTGATTCTGACAGAGGGAGACAGGAAGATGTCTTTTCCTCTCCTCTGCTCCTTGGAGGGATGGCTGCTACCATTACATGCCATTTGAGCCCAGTTGCCAGTTCACTTGATCCTCGGCAACTGGCCTGCTTGGCCCCGCGCGCTTGCCTGATGCTCCCAGAGGTGCTGCTATTTCACGGGAGCCGGTGCAGGTGGTGAAACTCTCTTACACATGACTTTGTGCAAGTGTGTTTGAGCCAAAGCACCTGGCCTACTTTCCTACTATGGCACAGCAAATTAGATACGTTCGCCTGCATGGTGGAGGTAATGTCTGTGAAAACTTTAACCTGTTTTTGATTGGTGCATCCAAGAAGACCTTGCTATACAGTACTCTTTAAATCAACTTGAAACCTTGAGAATTTTTTATAAATAATATGAGGTGAAAAAAAAACACTAAGGCACTTTTGCCTCCAAAAACATAAACAAAAAACATGTATTGTATTTGCTCTAATGGGGAGCAAACAAAAAGATGCTACAGCCATGCTAGCTGCTCTGTGAAGCTGTACTTAGGCACAGAAGAGCTGATGACAATTCTGACATGATTTACCAGGCATAATGGCAACCACATTTTTCATTTTAGTTTAGATTGTTAATGCAACACATGCAAATTAGCATAAACGAAAGTACCAGACAGATTTATACTTTGAGCCGAAGGCTGCACTAGATGAAAAGTCAAGGGATGACCAACGATATTACAATTCATCCTGTGAGGACCTTGACCTTGTCTGTATTAAGTTTCATGGCAATAGATCCAATAACTGTTGAGATATTTCATTTAAAAATACCAATGTCAACCTTTACAGATGCTAATTTATATATATATATATATATTTTCTTCCGATAGCCAACCTTTGTTAACCGATCATTAACCGTTAACCGACAAGCAGGCAACTGAGTCCCCGTTGACCTGTCCATGAGGCTTCAACATTCTGCATTACTTGTACTGGCCACTTTGTTGTGCGCTGGAGGTATTTCCGAGCCGTCGGTTAACGTTGAAACGGTTAATTACTGTATAAACATCCCTAGTCAACCTCATGGTGGTTGTAGAGGAAAAGTCAGGGAATCACCAAATTCCTTATGATTCATCCTCAGGGACCATGGATGCCCATTCACAGTTTTGTGGCTCTCCAATAGTTGTTGAGATATTTCAGTGTGAGCCAAAGTGATGGACCGACCGACATTGCCATCCATGGAGCCATGCAGCTAGTGTGGCAGATAGAAACTATACCAAACAGCAGGTGTTTAGATCAGCAAGTTTTCATGCAGTAGTTAAAGGTTGAATCACTTCTTTGCTGAAGCAACAGAGATGAGGACATTTACTCATATGAAAATGCCTGGGATTTTGAATTTAATTCAAACAGGCTTGAATCTTATGGGAGGATTTGTTCCTTCCGAGCAGCATGTGCAGTTGATATTGCAAAAAAAAAAAGCACATGTAAATCTAGGACACACAGTAGCCCCAGGATGGAGAAATTAAAGTCAAATCAGAAAAATGGAATATACATCTTCTTCTTATTTGTGTTCCCAAACATCTTCCGATACTGGAGGTCTTTGGATCTGTGGAAATCTGTTTCATATGTCATTTCATTTTTTTTTTTTTCCATTCTTGGCCAAATCTGAAATTCCTGCTGTCTCAAGGTGGACCAAGAGTTCCCAGTGTAAACCATTAAGACTCTTCAATTTTGATCCGCTAATATCTGCCGGCCTACGCCAGGTCAGCTGTCTGAATGCTCCGGGCTTTCAGTTCACTTCGCTGTAGGATTTGTGTAGGTGCTTAACCTTTGACAACAAACTTGTCTTAGAGTCACTGTCACACCACTAACAGCAGAAAACTGCCCCCAACTTGGCAGTAATAACACCCTCAGGATTTCTTAGCACCTTTCCTTCTCTGTCAACACTCAGCAGCTGCCAGCACGGCTCAAATATCCATCAGCATGGCTGCAACACTGCAATATGAACCACAGCTGACTGGTCGGCTAGTACAGTGCCATAACAGGCCCTCATATGGGGCAAATGATATAATCAGACAGCCTGTGGGATCGGTTTCCTTTGACCCTCGTGGTTGTCATAACGAGCTCTTGTTCAGCAAAAGATACTCATTAGGTATTAGGGTCACAGCTTGTAACTAAAACCTATTGTAAGTGTATTGTAATGAAGCCTTTTTGTGGGCAGTGGAAAGACTGAATGGTCCTAATAACTTGGTCTTGGTGACCAGATACTTACAGGAGGAAAGCTGATCCGCTGCACGGTCGACCGAAACATCACATGCCTGCAAGAAGAGGAGAAAAGACAGAGGGTGGAGTGGCTGTCAAAAAAAGAAAAAAAAAAGAAACGAGGAGAAGAGTGAGAAGAAGAAAAGAATAAGGCCATGCATGATCAGAGGCGAGAAAATGAGAGAGCAGGTTTGTGATTGCTCCTCCATCTTTGTGCTGTGAGGAGATGAGAGAGGGAAGGAGAAGTTGTATGAAGGGGAAGGATTCGGCGATCAAGGGTTGATTCATGGGTTGTCTGCTCCGCTGTGATCTGAGAGTTAAAGAGAGGCTGTTTGTCGAGTGCTTACTTGCAGGGAATCTTCTCCACTGGTTTCGCTGTCACATCATAGTCGCACGGTGAAGTGTTTATATGCTGGCACAAGGAATAAAGATAAAGAAGTGTTTGAATATCTATGACAGTGTCAGCATGAGTTTTTCTGTTGTTTTTTTCGCCTGCTGTGTTCTATCTATACAGGCTATGGCTGTGTTACATCGCCAACAGCTGGCTTGTGTTTCCAACACATTTTGTGTTTTTCAGTTAGTCTGCTGCAGCACCTGCACTTACTGTACCGTGATGATGTGTTGATAAGCTAAGAAATGCATAATTAAATCAAGGTGGTGTAGAGGGCTAGGAGTTAACAACACGTCATGCTAAAAATAACTCTAATGCCGCCTTCACACTGGCACTTAAAATCAGCTCTGTAATACGCAATGCGCGGACGTCGTACTACACTGTTGAAAGCGTCAGAAGCGAGTACAAAAAAAATGGCGGAGAGACTATAAACGACTCATTCTGTCAGTGTCCGAATGTCCAATTCTCTATGACCTCTCATCTGAGGGATATAGAGATATAAACAGCAAGGCTGCTGCGTGGAGAAAAGTTGCCAAGGATGTTGACATGTCAGGTCGGTTAAATGTGATATAGCGGTATAATGTCAATAGTTCCATGTCTGTTGCTAACCAACTTAGCCATAGCAGGTATCCTATGCATTGTTTCTGCACGGAAGAACTTTTCTCATACTCCAAAATGAATCGATCTTTTACCCCTTTCTATAATTACACATTAATGTTTTTTATTAAAAGTTAAGAATTCAGATTTGTTTATAAGAACCATAGCAACGCTAACATCCGCTCGGATTGTCGCATAGGAACCGTCCATTGCCTGTCATACGAGTTAAACTTTTTTATCGCATCCGGATGACCAACAACCCGATTTTTTTCGCACCACACTCGTTCGCATCGGTTTGGACCCATTCGCATGCGGTCTGCGAATCTCCATAGGAAATGAATGACTGCCGTTCAATTCACAGCCGTATCTACTGTGCCAATGTGAAGGCGCCGTTAATATAACAAATAACAATGTAGCTTTTTTTGCCATTGTTGTTTTTCAGGAAATAGAAAACATTTGAAAACATTTTATTGTTCTATTTACCTTGGACAAAGTCGTACGAAATCGCCTCGTCACTGTTTAAATATTTGTAAAACCCACAGACAGATCTAAACGGGGACCAATAGTACGGAAGCGTATTGCATTCACAAAAGAAGAAAAAATAAGACACCTTATCTCGAAATTACTATCATGAGAAAAAATCTCGTCATTATGAGAAAAGATCTTGTCATTTACGAGATAAGGTGTCTAACTGTTTTTCTTTTGTGAATGCAATACGCTTCCGTACCAATAGCATTGATTTATGAAAAGAATTAAAATGATGAAATATGGAGATAGGAGGTATCTGACAGCGCAGACCAGTCGCATGGCAGTTCGTGAAATGGTTACGTTATTGAATCTATTGATTCGTGAACAGGACACGATTATGCCGTTTTTTTCATGTGGTGATTATGAATTTTAATTTAATGTATTTAAATGGGAAGCATGTTTCGTAATCACAGCACGACAACGGTAGGGAGTAGTATGAAAAGCAGAAAATCCGCGTAGGTAGGTTGGTCGGGGTGGTGGATGGGTCAAACAATACAGGACTTTCACCCCTGAGAGTGGGGATTGCGTCTGACGTGTTGCAGTTCCTTTCCGCGTTATTCTCTTCCTAACCACAACCGTCCGTGTGGCGTTTAATTTCCCCGTTGTGGCCGTGTGTGGCAGTCCATCCTGTTGTTGTCGCCCGGCGTGTGGCGTTTATTTTCCCCGTTGTGGCGTTTAATTTCCCTGTCGTTGCGCCCCCCAGAGCAGCCCAGTGTCATGGCAGTTTGTGAAATGGTAACGTTCGAAAATCATGACCTGTACACAAAATAAACGAGAAAATCGTGACCTGTACACGAAATAAATGAGAAAATCGTGACCTGTACACGAATCAATAACTCTAAATAATGTGACTATTTACGAACTGGCGTGAGACCGGGTTGGACAGCGATGACTGGTTTCATTATTGACTGGATACTACACCACAGACTGAACCCATTTTTTTTGGGCAAGTAATAATGGAAAATCTAACTGAGAAAGAAAGAAAATAAGGGTATTTTTCAAAATAGTGAACTATTTCTTTAAAATTAGGTCAATTGCATGTGCCAGCAGGATTAGTGATGGTCATAAATAAACCCCACCTTGTCCCTGATGCCCAGGGTGACGATGTTGGGCCGTGGACAGTTTTTGAAAGAGTAGGACGCCTGGTGCTTCAAGACCTCCTGGATGGAGTCGATGTAGTCATACGCCCCAGGGAGAAGTAAATCCCCCTTACGTACGCCCAGAGGTTGGGCTTTTCTGCCAACGCCTTTGAACCCGTAGGTCTTCCTCACCGGGTTCAGTTCAGCCTCTTCGAGGAAGTCGCGGATGTGATAGACACCTGGGATGGGTGTGTCCTGAAAGAAGGGGAGAGAAGTTTAGAGAATGTGTTAACACATGGCTTGGTTCTCCAACACTTTAATGTATTTTTAGCATGTTGTCAGTCTATATCCATGACGTTCCACTTCCGGGTTTGCTCTGGTGCTGCCAGAAATTCCGCCGGATCACGCTCTTTTCGGCCGGATCTCCGTTACCTTCCGCTTTCTTTGCGTTGGAATTCTAAACTCCGGTGGATTTATGAGGACTATGGTTAACTACTCCTCAGATCTCTGCAGGGTAAATCCAGACAGCTAGCTAGACTATCTGTCCAATCTGAGTTTTCTGTTGCACGACTAAAACAACTTTTGAACATACACATGTTCCACCAAAACAAGGCTATTTTGCAGATGACAATTGTGATTGGTTTAAAGAAATGCCAATAAACGAGAGCACATTTCTCTCCCATCCCGGAAGCCAATTTTTTTTTCCTATTATGGCCACGTGAAGACCCGCCCTTCAATAGCAGCTTGATTGGTTGAGGTTAGGCATTGACCTCGAGTGGTTAAGATTAGGATAGCCGATTGGTCAGGGGATAGGACCTGTACAAATCGAGTTATGTTACCTTGCGTAAGCATGGACGTCTGGCCAATAGTAGTGTGTGAATGCTATTGAAGGGCAGGTCTTGGCATGGCCATAGTAGGGAAAAAACATTTGCATCCAGGAATGCTGTGTGGACTATAGCCAGCCCCTCCTCCGCAGCACTGTGGACCATGTTGTAGCCATTACTGGACTGTTGGCCGTAAGAGCTAAAATCAGCTCTAGCAACTGGAACACTAGCATTGTTAGTGAAACTCTTTTTATGAGGGTTTAATTATTTTTTTTCAATCTAATAATGGTAATATAATGGTTATTTCTAATTAGGGCTGCAACGGTTATTTTCATTGTCGATTAATCTGTCGATTATTTTCTTGTTTAATCGATTAGTTGTTTGGTCTAGAAAATGCCAGAAAATGGTGAAAAATGTAGATCGGTGTTTCCCAAAGCCCAAGATGACGTTCTCAAAGGTCTTGTTTAGATACTCAGTTTCAGCACAGAGGAGTGAAGAAACTAGAAAATATTCACATTTAAGAAGCTGGAATCAAATTATTTTTATTTTTTATATAAAAAATGACTCAAACCAATTAATCAATTATCAAAATAGTTGGCGATTAATTTAATAGTTGACAAGTAATTGATTAATCTTTGCAGTTCTATTTCTAATCCTTATTTTAGAATGCAACCGAATTTTGACTGAATCACAAGTAATATCTTGGTGATGGTACAAAAATGTAATAATAAAATGTCTGGTTCAATAAGCAGAGTAAATAAGTATTCCATAAATGTACTGTACTGTAAATGCACTGCAAACAAGCTATAATTTCAGTAAATGGAGCCTGAGAGCTGGGATCACATTAAGATAAACTGATAATTAATTAGGTATATGCATTATTACCACAAATGCACTGTAAGGCAGACTGGATTCACTGCAGTGTAAGTGTTTGAATTTATTTCGGGCAGACAGCACACTTTGGACACAGACAATGGGATAGTGCTATGCAATAAAAGCCATTAACTGAAAATCTACTGTATTTACACAAGCTAATGAGCCAGTTGTTCGGGCCTGGACAGAAGTCAATGGAGCAGCCTCTCCTCCGTAGACAGGCCATGAAACCATACTGCATACAGCATGACACCTACTTTCAGTGTTCCCAGCCACCAGCTTCCCCGGCCACACAAGTCCACCTTGTCATCACCCTGCAGATAAGAACAAGACACAGTAGATTGTTTCTGCTATGATGACATTGCAATGCCAACAATGTGTTGATGCATCTCCATGTGTCATCTCGTTCTTTACCAGTCCAGCATGTCCTCATTAACCACACACAGATATGAGGGCTGTAAAGAGCCTTACCTTATCTGTTTTATTACCACCCCTGGACATGTCACTGACTTTAGAGACAGCTTTGTTTTTCCATGTGGCAGTATCCTGCACTGTAGTCATTGTCGCTCACTATCTGCTCGACTGGAGATCCAGTGACACCTGACCACCATTAAAACTGTGACTGTTACTATAGTAGCGACTCCACTATCAATCAATATTTAAACAAGCTGGCCTAGCGGAGGGCTAAGTTTAGACTCACTGACTAGTTTGACTCAGAGTAAGCAGCACCAAGCAAGGCAAGCCAGCACCAAGGTACATACTGTAGCCTACATGCTGCAGTTAGTTACTTAGTCCTCGTTATTATCACCCAACAGCATGTGATATTTGGAGAGATACTGTGATATTAATTAGAATATGCAGATCAAAAGTTGCCATTACAGTGCAAGACAAAACAGGATTACATGTCAATTGCCAAACTAGTGTCTAAGCACCAACTGGGGTGAGAAATGAGGAATGAGGAATATTCCAATTATAACTTTTTCTATCCTTTGACGTTAGTTACATAAGAACATAAAATAACATTTTCATCATTCCGCTTCTTCTGAGTACTGTTGGCACCTACAGTGTAGACATGGTGTGTGTAAATGGTCAATGGACTGCATTTATAAAGCGCTTTTCTACTCTCAGCGACCACTTAAGGCGCTTTACAACACAAGCCGGCCTATACACACACATTTATACAGAGGTGGCAGAGGCTACCAGGTGTAGTGTAGTTATGAATATCTAGGATGATTGGGTTCTTGAAATAAGGCAATTAAGGAACATTGCAAGCACAGACACACACGCACACGCACGCACACACACACACACACACACACACACACACACACACACACACACACACACACACACACACACACACACACACACACACACACACACACACACACACTTCGGCTGAGTTCCAAATTGCATATTTTTCTTTTTACTTTTAGTATATACTGCAGCTGCCCTTACTAAGTATGCACTGTTGCACGCAGTATGCATACAATTGGGACATACTATTTCTTCATAACTTCAACTTTAACCCTCTTACTCATACATGCTGCACAAAGGATTATGGGTCAGAATAGCCAGAAAAGAATGCCGGCTTGCATACATGGATATACTGTATAATACAACCTGGATACAGTGTTCGAGGCGGAGCCCTGTTCATTCCTACGAGCGTTGCTCAGTGAAGCATGAAGCCAAAAAAGTTCAACTTCCTCGTATAAAATTACCCTGATGATCGGTGCTGCTTCCGCACTGTGCGGCCCATAGAGCAGGCGCACTAGAGACCTCCGCCGGCCAAGCCGGCTACTTCAGGTTTAGCTCTCCGCTAACTTGAATGGGGATTACATGATTTAATCGTGCGGCTCTTCTAGACTTTTCAAATGTTTTAGACCGAATGGATCAAATTCTGATAATGAAACGAGTCATTTCACAGGAGTTGTGACGCTCAAAAAAAATTGTCCACTGATAAACAGCCATGTAAGTGTATGGGGAAAAGTATTTTTGGGCCCCATGGCATCATGTGATGGACCCGGAAGTTGCAATTCCACTGTTTGGCCGCTATGTTAAATTGGCTTCAAAGCCCGGCGCACTTCGTGGGGGCCTGCTTGTATACTGCAAAATCAGAACAGAGGAAGTAGGACATGCTGGTATTTGTGGCATACTGCATTTGACATACTATGTATTGTATACTAAATCTCTTTTTGGCATACTAATAGTATAGTAGTATGGGTATTGGAACGCAGGGTCTAGACCATAGCTGAAGTGAAAATCACGCTCCGGGAGAAAAAGCGCAACATTCGGCCTCGTTGCTAGGCTACATGGAACACATGGTCGATTGAGCCAAGAATTCATATGTGGTAGAAGAAGTATTCAGATCCTTTACTTAAGCAAAAGTACTAATACCACACTGTAAAAATACTCTAAGTAAAAGTCCTGCATTGTAAATGTTACTTAAGTAAAAGTATGTAAGTTGTATCATGAAAATGTACTTAAAAGTATTAAAAGTAAAAGTACTCAATGCAGAAAGATCCTCACATTTTAGAAACTGGAAACGATCCAAGTACCTCATGTACATTCACACTCTTCTTTTATTTGGACAATATGAATGCAGGAGAGCCAAGACTAGTGTTATATGTGTTGTGTAATTAACAGCTTTTTATAAGTAGACTGTGATGACACTTCAGTTAGGTTTTTTTTTATTTAGTTATTATAATTAGTTTTCACAAGATGAGAACTTGTCGATTCACAGCCGAAATTGCTGTGGATCGTGGTGTTCCTTTTTGTTCCGTCATGAAAACTGAAGCTGTTCCTATGCAGACTCCGATAAAGGAATATTGCGTTATATATCTTTTGTTTTGCTACACACATAATCAAATCGGGGTTACTTAAGTACCCTCTTTACAATAAGACCGTTTCAGTGTACAAGTTACTTGTGCTTTTTTTTTTTTCTCATAATGCTCTAAATGTTTCAATCTGTATCCACAGGAACACACTTGAATATGCATGACTGACCAAGCCACAAACAACTGCAGCCCTTGCAACTCCCAATGGATAGTCAAAACCAGCACATAGCTTTATTAAACAAAGATTGAATCCAACTGCTGTATAGGATCAAGAGCACAACCTAAAAGCAGCCAACATCAAATTCACACAGGAGACAGAGTTGAGGTCCACAATAGAGCTTTATTTTGTCATTCAAAATAACAAACTTAGTATCTCTGCAAGCTACTGTAACAAACTCAATAATCAGAAAATAAAAAAGAAAAACAGGTACACCTCTATTTACACCATGGTTTCTGATGCACGCTCAAAATCACCTGCACCTTGTGATTGGGGGCAAATGCCAAGTAAGACATGAGGCAGTCAGCTTCTACATGGTGCTGTGCCAACAGTAGCAGACAACACATGGCCTATGCAGTCAGAATGGGACAGTACAGTACAAGGCTAATCCAATGTCAAGTACCATTGTGTGCACTTCAAAATAGAAGCCTTTGATCCCACTCAGTGCTTTTGTTTTATGACAATACAGATTTGATCTGAGCTTATCTGAACATTAAGAGGCATTGGCTGATGCTCCTCAGTGCTTTTGGAAATTAACAGGGGACACGTAAATTTAAAAATGGTAAACATTTCATATGTATTCTAAGCAACGAGAAAAAAAAAAAAAAAAAAAGCCTATCAAAAACGGAGCATCCTGTCCTCAATACAAAAATGGGAATTATTACAGGGTATACAAACTCAAGGATCCATTTTAACTGAGAAAACAAGACAATTTTCAAAACCGGGTAGATTGTAATTTTTATTGGAAAACAAAAATATACAACTTGGAATGGATTATTTGAGGCATGACCAGAAGTCATTAAAAAATAAAATAAGTAAAAGTAGTGAGTAAAACATTAAAAAGCATGGTAAGATTAGTCGTTTTCTGGTATATAGAACAGCAGATACAAAAAAAGTTTGTACGAGTACCTAGGAGATACACCCGTGTCATTTTTTTGCAGTAGTGCAATGCTGAGAGATTACAATATATACTTTGTCCGTAGTCCATGCAGAGTTTAAACGCCTCTACATTGTTTCCATGACAACAGTGTTGCCAAGTGACAACCAGCTGACAGGTTTCCAATGTCGCCATGCGTGGAGTGGCCCCGAGCACATAAGACGGGAAGATTCGAAGTTCTCCGGCTCCCAGGGGCCTCCACAGGCATCTGGTTGTATGACCATTCCGTCACTCCAAAACACCATGACAGCAAAAGAAAGGGACATGGGGACAAGAGCCTATGCAGTTTACATGCAGTTCCTTTGGACAGCAGAAGGGGCAGGGACGAAGGGGGCTATTAAGATTTTACAGATAAATTACACAAAGAAAAAAAAGGCAAATTATTTATATACGAAATCTGTACAAGCCCTTCACTTCGCCGTCATCATTTGTACGAACTCTGCAGGGGGGGAAAAGAAAAAATATTTTGCGACCGTGTATCCAATGAGTGACCAAAACGGAGTAAAAAAAAATAGAAAATGCAACATCTACCAACCTTCATAGTTGACCTGTCCATCTCCATCAATGTCTGCTTCTCTGATCATCTCGTCCACTTCTTCATCAGTCAGCTTCTCCCCAAGGTTTGTCATCACATGGCGCAGCTCAGCAGCACTGATGTATCCATTGCCATCCTGGAAATGACATCAGTCAGTAAGCACACTTTAAAAACTGCTGCACACATGCATATGTGCACGTAGGAGCGCAGACAGCATTTACCTTGTCAAAGACACGGAATGCTTCTCTGATCTCCTCCTCACTGTCTGTGTCCTTCATCTTCCTGGCCATCATGGTCAGAAACTCTGGGAAGTCTATCGTTCCATTTCCTGAAGAAGAAAAAAAACGACATTGAGGGATTTCCATCTAGCACATCAAAAGTAATTTGGTTAGCAGGTTTTGAAGCCAGATTGCGTTCTCACCATCAGCATCCACTTCATTGATCATGTCCTGCAGCTCTGCCTCTGTGGGGTTCTGGCCCAGAGAGCGCATGACAGTTCCCAGCTCTTTGGTGGTGATGGTGCCATCGCCATCCTTGTCAAAGAGCGAAAATGCCTCCTTGAACTCTGATTGCAAAAAAAAAAGTAGATGGCTTCTTTAGTTAGGCAGAGATATCACACCTATAGCTAGATATACAAAACCCAGCAGAACTGGAAAGATAGTGGCTGTAATATTTAAAAAACACTGTAAAAAAAAAAAAAGGTAGAATCAATTAGATATAGATTAAAAAGCCATGTAAAAGCTGTCTGACCACCTTGCATAACAAACTCCTCATCCTTAAGTCGACCAATTGACCCAAACCCTGAATTGGCTCAATGCTCAAGGGCATTACATCACTTATGTTTCAGTTATAAACTAGCCACAGAGCCCTTCTGTTTTGAGTTTCAACTGTAGTCGTTTCTGGCTAAACAAGGGTAGCGACCACGAGATCAAGCAGCAGGGCAGTCAGGATACATCAGCAGCAAATGACAGCCTGTGTGGTTTGGTGGAGCCGTGAGGGACGAGGAACGATAACACACATCAAGTGTGATGAGCCTAATGGGCAATGTGTAGTGGCATGCAGTAGCTCATGTGTCAGAAAAAAATAAAATACAACCTGCCCTGCAATTTATAGGGTCAAACACATAGGGCAACACCCTTTGTTATGAGTAAAGGCCTGCGGTCTGCATCAACTGCAGGAAATGTCGTGGGGGAGGGGGGCGTAGCTAATCCCTTTGGTACAGGCCATTAAAACTCCACATTACTGCAGTCACTTACTGCGTTTTAAAAATCACTGTAGTGCATGCCCATGTCATGCGGTTTGTACAAACTGACAATCTGGCACACATCAGCAGAACATCAAGCAGCTACAAGCTGATACCATCGAAATACAGCTAGAGTATGATCAGCACATTGTGAAACCTGAGACCTAAACTGAATTAAGTCAACAAAAGCTGGGAGATATAATCTGGGAAACCACTACAACTGTGCCACATTTTAGACATACACTGCATACATAACAGCAAGTGTCCCTGAGCACATTGTGGTGCAATGTCTTGACACACTCCTGCATGATTTAGATTACAACATCTAGGTCTCATGTTGGGATATCATGGGATGTAAGTACACCAAGCCAAAGTTGCTACTGCAATTGTTCATGAATCATTCCATCTAATGAGAACACACCCAGGGCAAAGGACACATGCACAGCATGTAAAAGGTGACTGCCAACATACAGCCAGAATACACAGCCCTTTCAGATTACATCATATATTACATGGCAACCATGAAAATGCAAAGTTTTCCATGAGGGAGTCCTTCTGCACTTCAGAGCCAACAAGCAACAGCAGTTTCATTCATTCCTGTTTTATGACCAGTAGGCAGTCCGGTGGAACGCCTTAAAAGGCAAAAGTATAAATCCACTGCAACGGATGCAAGGATCCATAACCCAGGCCACGCAGGATATGAGAAAGAAGTAGATCAATGCAGGGATGTCTTACCAGCAATCTGCTCTTCTGTAAGCTGATCAGCCTGTAAAATACAAGATGATGTAAACATATCCAGAATTAGCTTTACCATCTTAGAACAACCTGAACGGCATCAAAGTTAGGGCCGCCACTCATTTTAAACATTTCTACGCTGGTAATTATTCTGGAGGTTGCAATAACGTTAGCTGTGTCGCCATCTGTAACAACTAACGTTACACAAAACAGGCGTTTTCGTGTGGGTTAACAATCTTGTTAACAGTTACTTAACTTTGGGGACCGCGTAAATATTAAAGGGAAAAAATAACGTCACGACGTGCCCTTCACACGTTAAGTAAAATGTATCTACATTTGAATGATTTATGACGCCAACTTCACCATAGATAATGGACGACATACTATTTGGCGGTAAATGTTAGCTACGAAAGGCTAGAGTTAGCTAGCTACCGTCATATGCTGGCTTACAGTAACACCACGTTGTACGCTTTCAGCAAAAAGTGTATGTATATAGCTAATAATACAACAGTTACGTTAGCAGTCTTCACAAGCAAGGCATCGGTTGGCAGATAGTTACAAGATTCGCTACTTCCCAATCAGCACCTAAGATGCTAACGTTAGTAGCTTAGCTAGCTAATTATTTGACAAAACGGACGAATGTTCGGCCACCATCACAACTTAACAAAGCCAACATTAACGCTGACGTCAGATAGAATGCTGATAGGCTTGTAGAAACATTATTTGGGGGACTTAACTGTTAACTATGATGCTGTTTTAAGTGTGACTGCACTTTAAAAAAAAAAAAAAAAGTGTTAATGCGCTTACGTTTGGCACACGGGTGGCAACTTGACGTTACTGAAATTACTCAGACCAACGCAGCTTTAGCTAACTCTAGCTTTGTCTAACATGCTAGCATTACCTAGCAACTAGCAAGCTGTCATTTATTCGGCCAGCACTGCGGTAGTTCACATGGACTCAGCTTAGCCACTGGTTACGTTTTATTGACATTAACTTCGCACATAAAACAGAACACAACTGCTATGGAAATGTCAGCCGATTCTAGACTGGAGAGAAAATTGAATGTTCTTACCATTTCGATGTAGATGTAGCGGCTGGTTCACGACAAAATCCGTAACAGACCAAAGCCTAAATGAACTGACAATCTCTGTGAACACACTGAGGAAGAAGCAACTGGACTCGCCTTTAACGGCTATCCTAAACTCCTCCTCTTTTCAATATCACTCCGCCAACTTCCCTTTTCCTCAGTTATTAAATTAATTAAAGACACTTTTAAATAAATCATTAGTTATACAAGAAAATCAAGAAACACCTGCAATGCTACGTATCACTGCCTGAAGGTTGTGGCGTCGATATTAAAAATTATATTGCATATTGCTGGTGATCTACATAACGGTGTATGAATACTTTCTGCTACTCTGTGATGGGGCTCAAGACGTAGCTGAAAGAAATCGCGCTCTCTGATTGGTGTGTTTGTACCTGCAATGCGTCACTCCCATGGTCTGCGCTGCCGCTGCATCTTGTCCATAGACATCCCAGTCAGTGCCACAGGCATAGCAGACAAGCTTGTTGGACAGTGTGTATACATATGGGCATCATTTTTAGGGAGACCCAAGAAGATAGTTTTGATAAGTAGCTACCAGGAGCGTATTTTGTTACCCGCAACTGGGATATTACTGACCCAGTTTAGGTGAATCATTCTTGTGGTATTCATTAGCATATTGATACCCATGCTTTTTTAAATTGCTGTTACAAGGTTACCACAGACTGCGATATAGTGTGTAGTTCAGTGTGGCTCCTGACCAAAGTTCCTCCTGTCTGCTGTGCAAGTCGACTTCATCACTTTAAATGTTATGCATAATGATATGCATTGTCAGTGCTGAAGTGTTTGAGTGTAATAGTTTGTAATAAGTCTGTGCTTGTGTGTGTTGTCTGTGTGCATGCACACTTCGATGTGTGATATGTGACTGGACTTTTTGTGGGTCCAGCAACTGTGGATTCTAAGGTCTAATTGAGCTGGCTGGTGTGGATGGGAGTATCTGATAGCTTGACTGATCACCCAGTGACCACCTGTGTCTGGCCTGATCCCATGGAAGCTGCTGAGGAGAAGATGGAGGAGGGTGGACAGGGATGTGCAAGGAGAAGGATTGGAAGAACCACTCAGAAAATCTACTAGAATCTGCATGTCCCAATACAGCCCCCCCTCCATTCCTCCCAATGCTACTGCCTCTCTTATTATTAGACACATATGCCACACTATAAGTAGATAGTAGGGATTGTGAAAAGCTCAGTATCTCACACGTAGATGTAAGAACAGAGGATCCAAAGTGGTTCCCACTTCCATCTGCGGCGTTTGTAGAGGTGATGCTGCTCGTGCCATGTGATCTGCTGAGCAGCTTTAGAATCAGCCAGGCTTTTCTTTCTCAAACTACCTAATCTGGAGCACATTGGATTCTTTTCCTCTGAATCTGTTTTTTTTTGCTACAAGGTTTTTGTCACTGTTCAGATTATGTAATGCCAAAGGTGATAGCACAAAGGCCTGTCACAAGAACCAGATAAGCTGGAGCATGTGTGAACAACATGTATGTGGACGTGTATAAATTCACCTTTTGCCTCTGTAAAATGTGAACAACTTAGATACTAATATGTAGTTGCCATGAACCCTTAACTGCATTTTTTTAGTATTCATGGGTTAGACATTATAGAACCTCTGTGGTGAATTGCTCCAATAAAACAGTTGTTAAGAGACAATGGTTTACTGTTGGGTCATAAATACTTCTAAATCAGAATACCTTTCTACTTCGGTCCTCCTGTCCAATTTCTATAGCCACCCTACACCCAATTTGTAGAATCAGCTGTTCGGTTGGTTGATGACGTGCCCTTTAATGATCCACAGGTCTCAGAAGACCTCCTCCAGGCCTAAGGTGATTTTATCTCAGAGGCTGATATGAATAGGGACCCAGGAGACGTGACTTAATGGTCTATAAAACCTGAAACCACCTCCACAATCTAAGCCAAGGAAGACCTAAATCACTGTTGTTTTTTGCATTATGAATGTTAGGTGTTATGTTAACTAATTATTTTTTTACTTCAATTAATCCATGTGTGTGCGTATACCTGTGCACTATGCTCACTACTATGTTTCCCCTCCTCTTATCAGTTCTGTTAATGTGTAACTGCCACACATAATGAGTCCTTATCGGACACAGCCCAGCCCAGAACATTTTTATAAAACAGCAGCTTTCATTTCCGTAACACAGGGGTCAAAGGTCACTCTTGTTCAGCAGAGGCAAAGGCTGAAGTCACCCCTCCATCTTTATTTATGTCACCTCCCAATGACCTGTAATATCACTCCCGCCGATAGCCATTGTTCCCTTTGCAGAAAAACCTACCATGTGGGTCAGTTCAATTTTTGGGGTGGCGATGGGGGCGATGGGGGTGATGGGGGGGCGGTATGGCACACAGCACGTGAGATACACTATGCACTGTGCAGTGTAGTGTTATTGCACAATCATAGTTGAAAATAAAGCAGCTTTCAAGCAAAAAGCTTAAAAAGAAGGCTAATTTGTACACCTAAGTGGCTTGTGAGGACTTTGAGCGCTGAGGCGCTGGTGACAAATATGAGAAGATGTTTACCTGTGTAACTGAAAGACGCCGACACCATTATTAATGTATGAGGTTTTGTAATGCACCTGCTGGTTCTTTGCCAAGGGAGTGGATCACCTTTCATGGGAGAGAATGGCAGTCATTGCACTCGTACTGTATGTGCGTCATGGATGTCAAGCTACTGTAAGTTAAAAGACCTTTGCATTGTGTGAGTGTGCATGTGTTTGAACATTCACGTGTGTACAGCATATGTGAGATAAGCCTATATGTGCAATTGCTTCCTAATACTCTGCACTGATGGTAAATACGACAGGGAAGGGGCGTCTTCATGTATGCATGTATTTTTTATGACTCTCGGGCAATTTCGGCTGTTTCCCAGCATACACTGGCCAAAGGTCTGGTCTAGTCAATGGATAAAGTTAAACCAGCAAACCACTCTGAGTAAGCGTGAATGGTTTTACAGCCATGCAATAAGGGCATTAGCCGTGCAAGGGCCAACAACAGTCTAGTCGCACACATGAGCCAATCCCATCGTCATTCCGGCCTACCTGTTATGGGAAATGACATGTTTTCCAAAATTACATCATGAGGCAGAAATGATTAATGGCCTCAAATCGGATAAGAGGATTTTGTCGGGCCTTCTATTCCCTGCCTATTTCAATCATGTTGCGATGAAATGGATATACTGTAACGTTAAGCATGCACACTTTCTGTTTTCGGCCCATGGTGCTAGATCATCAAGCATCTCTAAACCTGCACATCAGTTGTTTTATTTGAGGGGATCTGAGGGACAAAACCACTTACTGGCTGTCAAATAGAATCCGTGCTGTTGCTCTTCTCTTTCGCTCCCTTTTCATTCCCCTCCTGTCCTTTCTCTCTCTCTCGCTCTCTTTCTCTGTCTCTGTCTCTATCTAACTCTGTCACTCTCCCTTCCTCACTGGCTTGCCTCCAGGTTGTCTGCTGCAGTCAGTGTGGAGCTGGAGTTCAAACACTGCAGCCTTCAGCAGCACATGAAACAGTGCTGCCTGGAACCTTCCAGAAGTGTGGCACTAAAAAGCTTCCTCGCCAGAGTGATTTCATCCTCAGTGGCTGTTCTTCACTGTTAGCTGTGCCTTTGTCTATAACAGGTGTCAGGAGCTCTACTTGCTATGGATTTTTTCTTTTCTTTCCAGAAGTTTTCTCTACAAATCCTATATATAGTGTTGTGGCGTAATATCAGTTGACTCTCTCAGTCAGACCTGTAGGAAGTGAAACCAGTGGAACGGAAAAGCACCGCAGAGGGTAATGCAGGGGTAGTTTAGAGCTTTGGTGCGTAACCACAATAAGGAAGTGACAGGGGGCAGAGTGTTTTAGCAGTGCCCTGTCCTTGATCCTGGCGGAAGCGTAGGCCAGGTCTGTCTCTGCAGTGGCAGGGACCTGCAGGGCTGCCTCGCTCCGCGCCTCCCTCAGATGATCTCATTCTGCAGGGGGCAGCGGGCTCCACCCGCATGCTGTGGCCACTTCCAGATGAAGGCTGCAGAGCAGGTGTCTAGTCGTCTGTGCATGTGTGTGTATGTGTGAGACTGTGTGTGCGTTCAGAGCTGTGTTTCTGCTTAAACCCTACCCATTAACAACTGTGATTCATCTGCCTTATGTGGAAGACTCAGCTGTGACACCTGGTGGCTGGAGAAGGAACTGCAGGGAGCTGTCAAAAAAGAAGAACTGGACCAATGTGGTAAAAGGAATGTTAATTATTGTAGATGCAGTTATGGAAAAAGCACAAGTACCTTTAGTCAAGTTCTTTTACTGAAGTACAATTTTGAGATAGTTGTACTTTACTTGAGTATTTCCATTGTATGCTCCTTCTACTTCACTACAATTATCTACCAGCTAGTTACTTTGCAGGCGCATAAAGATACAAAACATATGATCAACACACATGAACTTGCACAACATACTTTGCATGTTGATAGATTAAACTATGCAATAGTATAAAGTATAAAGTAGTATAATTAGGTCCACCACCTCTACAAGCTACAACATTAAAAGCTGCTTATATGTTAATGCATCAATAATAATCCAATAATATATGTATAATAATGTAACACTCTGAAGAGGTAATTCTACATAGTGATGTCTTTTAATATATAATATATAATAATATATTTTAAGATTATTTTTTTGGGCATTTTAGGCCTTTAATTCCACAGGACAGATGAAGACATGAAAGGGGAGAGAGAAGTGGAATGACATGCAGCAAAGGGCTGCAGGTCGGAGTCGAACCTGCTGCCGCTGTGTCGAGGAGTAAACCTCTATATTGTGCGCCTGCTCTACCAACTAAGCTAACCCGGCCACTGTCTTTCAACACTTAAAGTACATTTAGCTAATAATAGGTCTGAACTTAAGTAAAATTTTGACTTTTTATTTATAAAATTTTACTAGGGGTGGATATTGCCAATGATTTCCCCAGTCGATTCGATTTCAATTAGGTTAGGGAATTTTCAGTTACAATAACAATTTTGCTTGGATATAAAAGAGATTCTCAGAGAACGTATGATGTAAATTGTACAAACAAGCAGCATAAATGCACCAGGTTAATGTTTACATTAGGAATTGACCATCAAAAAATTAGTTTAAAGTACTTTTTACTTAACATGACTAACATGACAGTCATTGTCACTGTTATGGTTGTGTTCCAGTTGGACTGTGTGTAGAACTTGTATATATTTAGTTGAAGTTGATTGACAAACTACAGCAATCGTCAACACCATATAAAAGGATATTAAAGCTTTAGTGCGTAACTTTTTGATATTAATGAACGTCCGTTACATTCAAGCCATTGCCAAATGAGTTGCTACAAAGCTAATCCAGACTATCAGCTCCACACAACTCTCTCTATTTCTCAGTATGGCTATGTTCAGAAGATTGTGGCATCCGGTGACTTTCCCGTGCAGAACCTCAAGTGAAGGTAACTACCTCTCCTGAAGAGTCCATCATGTTTTTTAATCCTCCGTGTCCTCCTTGGCTACTAGCAGCTGCGTGGGGGCGCGTGCGCGATCACCTAAGGCTTGTATCATGTGGACGCGCCGACAGGTTTGTTGTCATGGGGGCGACATAAACTACGCACTATAGCTTTAAAAGATCAGTTTCTGTATTTTTTAAATCAATATCGGATCACTCAAACAGAGATGGATTTTAATTGGAGAATCGATTATTTTAACCCAGCCCTAACATGCACGTGGGACTATTACTTCTTTTACTTAAGTAAAGGATCTGAGTTTATCTTTCACCACTGGAAAGGCTTGTCATTTTTCTCCACCACATGTATTACTTTGCAGATCAAGATTTTACTTTGAAAACATTGATTATCTTAGAAGACATGATGCATTGTTTTAGGTTAAAATACCCAACAGCACTTACATATATTTTTACACTGTGGGATTTTTTAACTATCAGCAGCTTGCAGGTAAATGACAAATGTGGTATTCATTTTCCTCTCCAGTGGGAAGTCAGAGGTCAGGGTGAGCTGCAGAGAAAACCTCTAGAGTTGGTAAGGATTGGACCTGGACCGAAAGCCACAATTACACTCTGCTCCCCCACTAGTAAAGTGACATGTTGGTTACAACACCAACATCCAAGTTGCTATGTTCTTGAAATAATATCACAGCCCAGCACAATGTTACTAAAGTGGCACTTTTAATGATTTACATTATATTTACACATTGTCTTTTAACTTGCAGTGACAGTCCAGCCTCATAAAAGACAGCTGCCAGTTGAAACACTGAAATACTCTGCTGTGTTAAATTAACTGGGACACAATCCAGCAATGGACAATCATTCAGAGTGTAATCCCAAAGTGGGATGAATGCTTTTAGAAAACCACGTCACTTACTTTTTAATGGATTGTGTGTTGACAAAAATAATAACACATCAATTGAATTAACTATGTCTTTTGGTGATTATGAGTGATACAAATATGAATGCATTACTGTACATTTTGGACTAGAACCATAATGCACTGGATCAAGGGCAGGAGCCTGACGCCAGGTATTCTGCCTGATGCTAATGTTGCTATCAAGGAGGCTGTTGGCCTAGTATCAGCTGGAAACTAAAGACCACTGCAGTGGTTTACTTTTCATCACTGTCTCAAGCCAAGAGATTCTTGAGTTCTGCTGGGTCAGACTCTGACTGTAAACTGTTGTCCTGGCGAAAAAACTTCCAGTTTAAACTTGGCAGGTCCATTGCTCAGCGGAGAGGATTGGAAATAATTGGCTTTAAAAGTCACTCAGGTTGAATTACTTGTTTGTTACGATATAAATAAGAGTCATTCATCTTGTCTTTATAAAACATATACAGTGGCTCCAAAAGTGCTTGCGCTGTGTTTAGAAGCCTGTGCATTTTCTTTGTGTGTGTTTAATTGCATGTACAGTATGTGTATGTGGTTTTAGTATGTACTATCTGTGGCGTTGCCTGGGTATGTAGTGGTCTAGGATCCGGGGGCTGCTGTGGGTAATGTAGTGCAGGGCATGGTCAGAGTAGTTGAAGGGCGGAGGGTTGTACTGCTCCTGGATGTAGTTGGGCATCATGTGCTGGAGGCTGGAAGAAAACAGATATTGTTTTTGTCAGGGCCAGGTATAATGTCTTTAAGTATGCAGCTACATATACATACAGAATACACGTTTGGAGATTAGCCATGATGGTTAATGTTTCATCTTTGCGCTACTTTAGTGTCCGATGTGAAGAAAATACGACACAGGTCAGGTCCATTCAATTTCTGTGGTTCAACGTCACGAGAGTTGACGTAAATTCATGCTGTCTCCTTTTTTCAGTAGTGAAATATTAGAACTAAAAAAAGAAAACTGAAATGATTATTTTTTTTTTAAGTTTTTTAACCACACAATTGAGTTTTAGTTTATTCTAATTATTTATCACTGCTATTTTCATTTTAGTTATAGTTTACTTATATTAACACTGCAGTCAAGTGGCAAATATGTAGAGTGGTATCCATATTATTTCTTGCACTTTATCTCATGAACTGCATTTAAGTTCATGTCTTCGGCCTGTACCATGTGCATCATTATGCACTGTAAAACTGTTAATAGTGGTGATATACTGTATCTCCGTCAATGCCACGAGTTACTTTTCTGCACATTTTGTAACTTTTGCAGTGAATTCCTGGCTCTGATTAGTGCTGTCTATAATTCTCCATCTCCACAGTAGACAATCATTTCAGGCAATTTATGGAAATGTTTGGATGGGCAGTTGTTGTGGAGTACTCAGCCACTTATGAATATTCATGCGGGCTCTAGCCTAGATATTCTGTAGAAAGATGCTGAAAACTGTGGGTAAAGCTGATTAAAAACATGAAACAAACATCCTGAAAACGCTTCTCCAGACTCGCTGATTTGCAGTTCAGATGTTTTGGATTGTATATCATTATGGTAGTTCTTTGTGCAAATATGTATAATCCTCTCTGATAATAAGGTACAGGCTGTGCAACCTGGTGTATCATGAAACAGACTGTGAATATAAAAAATATAAAAGGTGGGGGGGGGAGACACACACAATTCTTTCCAACGAGACCCTTCAGACACTTTTTTTGGTCATTGATTACAGTTAATGTTGTGAAATGTATTCAAGCTAACTGAAGCTTAGTTCAAATTGTAGTCAAGGTCCAGATATTTTCTATATCATGCTGATTTTATAGTATTTTATAGATACAATGCTGCCAAACATTTGTAAAACCCTACATTTGATGGTACCTAATGGGAACATTGGAAACATTTAATTCACATCATTCCTGCTCCACCACATCACATACATCTGGGACCTTATTATATTATAACACACATAATCCAAGTATCTTTATCTCTCTGTCTCATTAAAGACAACAGCATAACCCCTTCCCTACATTTTGCTTATTCACTCTAATCTAACAACATAATCCCACAATGCTGGCGCCAACCCAGGCCATTATATCCATAGGGTCTAGTTCACTGATGGCAGAAAAAGCAGGCCAGACATCAGGGGGATTATGTGTCTCTATGGCCCACTAACACCTGGCCCAGATGCCATACATCTGTACACACATGCTGGGGCCAAGGACACATGCACATTATGATGCTTTACAATGCACGTTCGCACGCACACATGCATCTGGATACGAGATGTTCTTTAGCAGTTACAGCATGTTTTCATTCAACATGGTACATTGAGCTTTGTATTAAAATCCTACTGTGATCGGATATTTTTCTATGTGCAACTGAAAATGTGGTTAAATAATTCAGATCTCTTTGTTGTAACTGACTTTTCAGTCTGTGTGGTCTAGCTAGAAAATGCACCCCTTCTCACAATTGCAAACGCCACATGTTTTGGTATAATATAATAGTTTGACATTTTGCAGAGAGTAAGATAAGAAGATTGATCCAATTCTCATATTTGTAGGGTAAATATGAAGCGGCGTAGCTTAGCTTAGCTTGGTTTAGCATAAAGGCTGGAAACAGCTAGCCTGGGTCTTTCCAAAGGCAACAAAATCTGCCTAACTTACTTAAGGCTCACTAATTAACATGATGTATATCACTTTAGATTTTTGTTTAATCCATACAAAAAGGAAGTTACTGATCCCATCCACGGCCCATACAGTACAACCATGTGACATTTTAAAATGACATTTTTGCTACAGATTAAACAAACAACAAGATATGTTAATTAATGTGCTTCAGAGGTGCTGGTAGACACGACTTTGTTACCTTTGGACAGAGCCAGGCTAGCTGTTTCCCCCTGTTTCCTGTCTTTATGCTAAGCTAAGCTTACTGGCTGCTGGCTATAGCTTCATATTTAGCATACAAAACATGAGAGTGGTATCAATTCTCTCATCTGACTCTCAAATATTTCCAAAAAGTCAAACTATTCCTGTAGGAAATGACATCGCTGATTTGTATTATGCTGTTTTAGCCGCTTTCCTGTGAGCTAACAGCACCTCTGATCTGTAGATGTGTTACCCTCATCATTACCTTGGTTTACTGTATATTTCATATGCAAACATTCGTCAGTGTTACCCTAGTGCCGTTTCATAACTCGGACTAAGCTGTTAGTAGGAAGCGTTTTTGTTTAATATAGTAAGAGAGTGGGCAGTTCTTCCTCCAACTGAGAAGTTAAATACAAGAAGGCAGTGCTGCAGCAGCAGTACGGAGGACAAGATTTAAAGCCTTTAAATTGCTGTAAAGGATTGTCTCTGGGCAGACCTACTTGACTACTGTACCTTGAAACACTGAGTAACTGTGTGTGTGTGTGTGTGTGTGTGTGTGTGTGTGTGTGTGTGTGTGTGTGTGTGTGTGTGTGTGTGTGTGTGTGTGGTGTATTCATCCTCTGCAGCAATATATTTTGTGATGACCTGCAATGAACCCTACCACGCCCTGCCTAAAGGGGCTGCTGACCCACCTAAACACTATTCATTAGAGTTTAATGTATGGCCACTGGTTTAGCCATTGTTTTGAAGGTGTGTGTGACTAGAAACATAGTCTTAGCATGGCTGGAGTGAGGCTGTAATGCTTGTTACATCCCAGAAAACATGACTGATCTATGATGCTTTCTGCACACCGGAAGACGATTGAGACAACATTGGTTTTCTTAGATCCTTACTACTCGTGAGGCAAAAAACATTAAGTATTGCAGTAGGGTGATGCCAAAAGAACAAGCACTGATGCTAAGAGTCTGCGCTTATGTGGCCAATCACGGAGAAAGCTGGCGTGGGTGATTGGGGAACGGCCTGTGCGATAATTCAAAAACAAGGAACACATTAAAGCGTAGTTGTGTGCAGCTAGAGACAAATAGATGGTTTGTATTTAGCCATATTTTGGCAAAAATGTGACTTTTTGGAACAGAGGTTATGGTTTCAAAAAGCAGAAATAGATTTTTCATCCTTAGTGGTTTGAGAATTTTTCTATGGATGTTTTGATACTTCTTTTTCTCTGCAAAACTGGGTCACCATTGGAAACCATTGTATCTTTTGTGAATCTAAAATGACCAAAGGCTACAGACGTTTCAGAAACACCCTTTCAAGTCTACAAAGACTGTTTCTAACTCAAAATATAGTTTTTTGGAGGAGCTTCAATCAAACATAACCTGTATAATATTGTTATCAACTAAACCCTCAGTAGTTAAAAAAATAACCTAATCTTTATAATTCAGTCAGTCATGCACGTTAAATATGATATGTATACAATAAAAAAAACTGTTTGTAGATTCTACTTAATGTTCTCCTGGTGTAACTCACTCTCCGGTAACAGTCTTCTTGCGGCAGCAGAAGCAGGCCAGTGCAGCCAAGAGCAGCAGCAAAAGCAGAGGGATACCGATGCCCAGAACCAGGCCCAGAAAAAGGTCTTGTTCCATAGCATTCACCTTGTCTCGGCCTGCAAAGGGTCAAGTCAAACCAAGTCATGACAAACATTCCCATAAAATGCTCTCCTGACAGTCACAGAATGTGTTAAGAGTGTGAAAAGACAGGATACATGTTAGACTGTCATTTACAGGTTAGTGAAAAACTATAAAATGAGGGTTTTTTTAATTAAATCATGGCCTACAAAATGGCTACACTATTAAACGTCATGAAGGGAATTCATTTAATCTAGTAAATGTTCTATGGGTTTAGCACACAATATTGATTTCCTTCATCCCCACTGCAGTAGCCATACTGAACAGCACAAAATGAACACCACAGTCAGCTGATACTTAACACCCCCATGTCTTATTTTTATATGTCCGTGTGAATGTCTCTTTGTGACTGGAGCCTTGTCAAAGACAATTTTCTGTAACCCTCGTGTAACAGACAATAAAGTATTATCTTTGCCAGTTTATTAGCCCTGGAGCCACTGCTGAACCTGCAGGATGGATGTAAAGTATGCTCAGATCCTCACCTAACACACAGGACTGGGTGTTATCCACATCAGTTGTGCCATTGCAAACACACCTGTAGCCTCCATAAGTATTGGTGCAGAGGGCAGGGTGGGCGCACATCGCCTCCTTGGCCTTACACTCATCCAGATCTGTAGGTGTGGGCAGTCCAACAGCAAGTGGGAGAGACAAGTATTCTTGCTAACAGTTTGCCATCATTAAAAAAGTGTTGCAGTGTATTTGATAACTTTATAGAGCTCAACAGTGTCCGCCTACTTTTTAAACGGCTCTGGTTCCGGAAATGAATTTCCCCATTCAATATCGCAATTAACGTTTCATTAAATGTTTATATAACGACCTTTTAAACCTGGAACAAAGCCAACTAGCTACAAGATGAACTGTGACCATAAAACATTTGATTCGGCGCAAAAGAACATTTGGTTACACTTTACTTGAAGGTATCTACATAAGAGTGACATGACACTGTCATAAACGTGTCATAAACATTATAAACAAGTCATAAACGTTTATGACTTAACGCTTCTTTTAATAAGTGTCATTCGGTTTTTGTCATGACGAAGTTATGGTTAGGGTTAGAGTTAGGGTTCATGTGTCATGACAGTGTCATGTGTTCATGACAGTGTCATGTCACTATTATGTAGATACCTTCAAGTAAAGTGTTGCTGAACATTTTGAAAAGGGCAAAAACGGCAAAGGTACAAGACTGTGTACATAAGCATTCATAGACTTCAATGGTAGTAGCTCGCTATAGCCGTCCGCAGGTGCGGTTAACATTTCCACAGTAACAGCGAGCTCCACCAATCAGAGACATCGCGGTTACGCTTCAGGTTGTGGATAGTGTAGTACTTATTTATGACATTGCAAATAAAACTCTTTTTCTTAAAACAAGGTTGATATCATACGGACTTCTGGCTTCTACAGGGGCATAAACCTTCGTTTCACAATCTCGTAGCTCGTGGTCAGTCTACCTTGGATGGTTTAGACATCATGGCTAATAATCAAAATCCTTATGGAAAAAATGAATGGGATTTTTACTTCTGGAACCAACCACTGTTGGGCTCTATACCACATATTAGTTCCAGTTATTATGCGGAAGATGAACAAAAGTAAAAATCACTAAAAGTATTGGTAGTTTACCATCAACTTCTACGCTACTGATGTCATGGTGGCTGCTGACTCTGGCCAGGTAGTCTCTGATGTACCAGTGGGGTGTGTCACTGGACATGTTGATACGATACTCTGTCACATCAGGATTGGAGCCCTGCGCTAGATCCTTCTTGCTGGCGTTGTAGAATTTGTTCTGGAAACCCATCAACAGAATGTCCACCAGCTGAGAAAGATGGAGAAATCGATTATCTAATTAGTTTTTTTTTTGTCATTTAATTATATTATTACTGTTACATGTAACCAATCAGCTGGACCACATGGAATCTACGGACGCAGAATTCCGCAGAATTTTCCGTAGAATTTTCCGTAGAATTTAAAAAAAAAAAAAAAAAAAAAAAAAAAACTCTGAATGACATCTCCAAACTACAGATTTTTATTCTGGATCATTGCTGAAAATTTTAAAAGAAAAAATTCACAGATTTCGTTTGGGTCTGGCAATCAGTGTTAACAGCCATCACTGGCGCGCGCGGCAAACACACACACACACACACACACACACACACACACACACACACACACACACACACACACACACACACACACACACACACACACACACACACACACACACACCTGTTGGAGTCCATCAGGTCTGTTCTTCATCCAGCCCATGGAGACGTTGAACACATTATACCCTGTAGATAAAGAACCGCAGCAACAGCTGTGTGATGACCTCTTATTACCATATATGGACATGTTTACCATGGTAACACCACCAGAGAACGAGTGAAGATGATAAAGCTAATGAAGCCATAGAGGGAAACATATGTGAGGTCTTACCTGGAGGATTGGCAGAGTCACCTGCAGAGAAACACATCATTCAGAACTGCATTAAATACTCAGGTGGCACACTGGACATGTGCACTCTGTTGTAGAGCACAATGACACTTTTCAGAAATTCACAAACTAGCACTGCAGTGAGAATTTATAATACAGGTGTAGCCATTTTAAGAGTTCCGACTACACTGCACATGATGTGCTCTATCAGAGCTAAGCAACTCACACGGGCAGTTTCAGGTATTCTGGCTTATTAGACCTCTGCAAAGGTCAGGGGTGGACTTCATATTCGTATTTATGTTGATATTTCAAGATATTTCATTATTCTTTAAATAGTATGTTTAAAAAAGGTCATTAAATGTCATTAAGACGTAACCATGGGAATCTTTCCCATAGCTACCCTCCATCCCACACATGACATGAATATACGTAAGTTCTAAGAAGAGGTCTAATCAGGTCTAATGAGCAAGAACACCTGCATAGGTGCACAAGTACTGTGTGGTTGTGGCTTTTAAAGTACATTTTAGCCCCATAGGGCCTCTAGAGAAGTTTATTTTTAGCATCTAGAGTCCCTGTAGGGCCAAGTAAATGAATTGAAAAAAACAATGCCATTGGACTTCTATAACCTGTGAGTGTAACCAGTGGTGTTCAGATCCTTTACTTAAGTAAAAGTACTAATACCATACTGTAAAAATACTCTGTTACAAGTAAAAGTCCTGCATTGAAAATATTACTTAAGTAAAAGTACATAAGTATCATCAGGAAAATGCACTTAAAGTATTAAAAGTAAAAGTACTCAATGGTGGTAATGAGGGAGGGACACTTTTCACTTTTCCTCACCCAGATTTCATCCTGCTGGGGACCGAATTGGTGACGTCCCGGTCCCAAGCTCGCTTCTTTCACCCCTAGGCCACCACTGCCCTGTTTAATGGTCTAATCATTTCACCTCTACTTGTAGGCCGTTATATTGTTGGGTAGTCTAATTTATAATAACATATCATTCAAGGTTTAAAGATACTATGTCATATTTTATAAACTACATGTGTTTTGTTTGCAAAAATCCTAATTTGTAAAGTAACTAAAACTCAACTTAAGCTGTCAGACGAATGTAGTGGAGTAAAAAATACAATAATTCTCTCTGAAATGTAGTGGAGTGGAAGTAGAAAGTGGCATGGAAAGAAAACTCTCGAGTTAAGTAGAAACACCTCAACATTTGTACTTAAAGCAGCTCGCCGACTTATTGGGACTTTGTCTTATTCACCGTATCCCCCAGAGTTAGATAAGTCCCTACATACCCTTCTCATCTCTGTGCGTGTCGTAACTCTGTCTGACGCCCCCACCGCTAGCCTAGCTTAGCACAGATCCTGGAGGTAACCGGCTCCATCTAGCCTACTGCTCCCAGTAAGTGACAAAATAACGCCAACATTTTCCTACATGAAACACAGCCTCTAACCGTATACAAACTGGGAACTATATTCTCAGAAGGCGAAGCACTGCTACTTCTGCTACTTGGGCGGAGTGATTAGCGCAACACCTGAAAAGCACCGTTGTTACTCTCTGCTCCTCACCACGGGGCTTCTCGTGTGCTATGAGCAAATCACTCAGCCCAAGTAGCAGAAGTAGCACTGCTTCGTCTTCTGAGAATATAGTTCCCAGTATGTATACAGTTAGAAGATGGCTGTGTCTCATGTGACCTTGTTATTTGTACATGCTGTGACTACACAAATCACAACATGTAAATAGGAAAATGTTGGCGTTATTTTGTCACTTATTGGGAGCAGTAGGCTAGATGGAGCCGGTTACCTCCAGGATCTGTGCTAAGCTAGGCTAGCGGTGGGGGCGTAAGACAGAGTTACGACACACACGGAGATGAGAAGGGTATATATGGACTTATCTAACTCTGGGGGATACGGTGAATAAGCTAAAGTCCCAATAAGTTGGCGTGTTCTTTTAAGTACAGTACTTGAGTAAATGTACTTAGTTATATCCCACCACTGAGTGTAACTGATGAAATAGTCAGCTGCTGGCTAAATGATAGCGAACATGTATGATTGTGCACATACCACATCCATCAGTGTCCATGGTCTTCTGGTATCGACAGATGCATTCCACAGAGCCGGGCTTGTTCTTACATTCAAACTTAGCGTTGGGACAGGTTGTGAGCGCTGCACACTCATCTATATCTACAATAAAGACAGAGACGGTCAAAACATTGTAAATAAATGTGGTGTTATTCATACTGTTGGGTGTTCAGTACCTGTGCAGTTGCCTCCGTCTCCTGTAAAGCCAGGTTTGCATGTGCAGGTGAAGCTTTGTTTCGTGCTGAGGCAGTCGGCATCTTTGTGGCAGGGGAAGGGGAAAGGAGGGCTGCACATGTCTGAGAAGGTATACAGAGAAGTAAGAATTACATAAATTACACTGTTTGGGTTCATTTTTTTCTTCTCCAAACCTGACAACGCGACTGCACAAAGTGCCACTGACCATGCTCAAAGCACTTGTATCCCTGTTTTCCCCCAGATACAGTATTATTGGGACACTCTCCGCAGGTGAACTGGCCAGGCTTTGACTCTGACTTGCACTGCACTCCTCGAAAACAGGGTTTGCCTTGACATATGTCTGCAGTTTTCCCACAGAACTTTCCGCTGAATCCCTTTGGGCACAGGCACCCTACCACCTGAGAGGGAAGAATAATGAACAGAAAGGAACAGAGACAGACAGACTAAAATTTTGCAACATTCAAAAAAGATACAACTTGTCCCACACTCTATGTGTGAATCTGAATAACCAACTTTTTTCTTTCACTGACCAAATTTCCTTAAAGTTCCCATATTGTAAAAAAAAAAAAGAAATTTACATGTCTTCTTCAATTATAAAGCAGGTCGATGTGCTACATAAATACAGTGAAAGTATCCAAAGGATTTATCCACAGAGAAATACACACAGCCTGTATTTAGAAACTAATAAGCCAACAGGACTTCTGTGTGTCTGTGTCTGACTAAGTTGGTCAGAAACACTTCCTGAAAAATGCATCACTACATTTATTTATTGTCATCTGAGGGATTTAATCCAGTGCTACCACTTGAAATCATTCTCAAATCTATGAGAGCATTTAATGATGTGATGCGCTGTTGGTTCTTTATTATTTTTAAACATAACGCACATGTATTATTATCACACCTAAACTTTAAACCTAAATGGGTCAAATTAAATGGTTTAGATTGGGGGTCATCCATTGATGAAGCAAGTTGTTGGACAGCTACATGCTCATGCCTTTTCATACAGGATGGTATTAAAAGAAGCTCTGAAGCACCCTTATTATTGTACTTAAATATTTTCAGATAAGGTCATTTAATTAGCCTAACCTGTTCAGGGTCAACATCAGCACAAACTGGCAAGTTTTCAAATGGAGCTCTGTATGTCAGGTGATGAACAGAGTGAGGGAATTGTTGCACTGGATTTATGACAAGGACAACTCAAAAATGTACCTGGAAGGTTCCCTGCTGGTAGTTGTTAGTGATGCTGTCGTACAGGCAGGACCCTCCGTTGAGGCAGTTGCAGACGTGCAGGATGGGGGTGAACAGGGAGCTGGTGAGCTCGTCGCTGACTTTAATGGTCAGCTGGACAGGCTGTGTGGTCAGCGGCGTCCATGTCAGGATGCCGTCACCTGGAGAAAAGGTGACAATTATACATTTACAACGGTATTTTTTGTAGTAATATTAGTAAAAATACAGCTCATTCTGTGTGCCTGTGCGTGTCTCTCTGTGTGTGTAATCCATCCACTGACTCGGCTCTGAAATTTCCCATCTGCCAAAAGACTTAACTGCTGGCTACAGCAGTCGGCTCCCCATCCTACTGACAAATGTAAACAGTAACGCCAGCTAGCTAGACTATCTGTCCAATCAGAGTTTTCTGTTGCACGACTGAAACAACTTTTGAACGAGCACATGTTCCACCAAAACAAGTTCCTTCCAGAGGCTATTTTGCTCCGTCTGGCGCTTAGTGGCGCCTAAGATGATTGTGATTGGTTTAAAGAAATGCCAATAAACCAGAGTACGTTTTTCTCCCATCCCTGAATGCTGTGTGGACTAGCCAGACCATCCTCCGCAGCGCTGTGGAGGAGGGTCTGGCAATACGAGACTACGCCACCTGTAACATTGATTGAGGACCGGGGCTCTCTTTGGTATAAGGATTTGAGGGAAAAGTGTGTGAGTGTCTTACCGCTGCCTATGGTAGTCCGTGGAGGCCTGGGGTTGAGCAGTGAGTAGGTGATGGGGTCTCCATTTGGGTCCTGAGCGACAATCTGAATGTTGACTGTGGAGTTGACGACACCGCGGATCACTGCGGGCCCTTTCACTATGGGAGGCATGTTACCTAGCGGACCGCAATCAAATTAGTACAGGGCAATGGTTAAAACATTCAAAACCTTTCCAAAATAGTGTAGCCATCTTACCATAGATCCGAGCCAGATTGTCATATTGTTTCTTGGCGTCCAGAGTCCGCAGGCCCAGGTCAGAGCTGCCGGTTGCTAGCGTGTCGTAGACACACTGCATGCTGCCTTCACAGGTTCTCCTCAGGCCCTCCACCTCAGCAGGACTGACGCTTTCCAGCAGTTGCTCAGAGGAGACAGGCTCCAGTGGAACCAGAGGAGGTGAAGAGAACAACAGGCTCTCTGGGACAGGAACTGCCCCTAGAAACACACATCCACACGGGTACAGAGATGAGGATGGTAGGGACAGGTGTAGCTGTGCAAAACACCTCATATAAGGTCTACATGAAAGAAATCATACTGGACTGCAGGATAATGTGAGGTCAAACTGGATTAGCTTTAAACATGGAGCGAGGCCTGACTCACTACTGTAATTTACAGCCCAGCTAGGCCTCTAAGATCAGCTGATCAAAACCTTTTAGCTGTTCCACCAACCAGACTGAAAACTAAGGGTGACCGTGCATTTTCGGTTACAGCCCCTCGGCTTTGGAACAGCCTTCCTCTCAGTGTGAGATCAGCTAGTCTGGATCAACGGAAATGTCCTTCACCTTCCCCTCTCTGTTGCCGTTCATTGAGCTACACGCACAAAATGGCAAGTTTTCAAGAAACATTGGATCGTGCAATAAGGCAGGCCTGCATGGTTCTTTCGGGGAATGATAAAGATAAAGATTTACAAAGAATATGTTTAGATTTGTGGGACCGACTGGCGGAGATTGCTGTGTACGGAGTACACGCGGCGATACACTGGTAAGAGCAAATTACATTTAACCAGCTAATTTAAATAGCTCACATTAATGAATTGTGTGAACAGTTAACTTACATGGGTTTCTGATCCTTTGATTGTGGTGGTGATGGCGCAGTGGATAGTACACATGCCTTTGGTGTGGGAGATCTGGGTTCGATTCCCACTGCGATACATCAACCAATGTGTCCCTGAGCAAGACACTTAACCCCTAGTTGCTCCAGAGGTGTGCGACCTCTGATATATAGCAATCGTAAGTCGCTTTGTATAAAAGTGTCAGCTAAATGACATGTTATGTAAATATTTTAATCTGGAAAGCACTTTGTGCTTAATGCTTGAAAGTATTATATAAATAAAAGTATTATTATTATTATTATTATTATAAATGTTTCATATTAGGTTAATAAAAAAATGTTCAGTTCAGGGAGTCCAAACATCGTACAATGTCATGAACACGATTAAATAGTATAACTGTATGTATCTATGTTCCACTCACAGGACAAGCCGAAGCCGTGCAGTCTCTCCTCTGAGGGGGGGTTGAGGTTTGTTGAGGGGAGGAGCCTGCCGTCGGACATGAGGAAATCGTCTGAACGGTTGGAGCTCCAGAGACCCATGAGACCCACAGTGCGGGTGTAGAAGGGCTGAGGAACCTCCACCATGGCTGCCAGCTGATTTTGACCTACAACCCGCCACGCCACTACGTGGAGACCACTGGCGTACACCGCTGCACAGCGATTCACTGACATACAGCGCACAGCAAAGTCCTTCTCACCCACCTGCACGACACCTGAAAGGACAGTTAGGACATGTTTGTCAAACAATGAAGACATCAAGATTTTTTTCTACTACAGCTTTCAGGTTATGGATACATACTTGTGCAGGTTGGGTTTGATACATTGTTTTTATCAACCGCTATGTAACCCTAGGTACAGGATTGGGTACAATGGCTTTTTTTTATCTGCTTCTGCACTATGGCGTCTCATACAAAAACAAAACAGCTTGTTGTCATTGTATGTCAGATGTGTGTGGTGATCATTACCAACTGTTACAGGGACTTCAACATCATCCACAAAAATCTGCAGTCCGTTTTCTTTCTCCACACATCTCCATTCAATCTGAAAATAATACAAGAATATTCAAGATATATAATATTATGAGATACTTAAGTACATTGTCTATCATGCAGAAATCTGATTGTCTTGACAGTACAGTGGAACAATTATCTGAGGTAAGTCAAAGGCAATTTTTCTCCAGAAGACCTTAATACTGAAACTCTTATTCCTCATCACAACAATATAACAAGTTAGAGATGTTCATTGAAATTTATATTTATACTTTTTAAGAGTAGAAATGCACCAATTCGCTCTCTTTCCCAGAGTTACAGGGGATTGATACCTCTCTCATGTGTGTTAAGTATGAAGCTGGAGGTGATTAGCTTAGCTTAGCATAAACTCCTTTTATATTTCTGTTTATGTATGGATTAAACAAACAAGATTGTTGGTGGGGGTATTTTGAACTTTGGACATAGTCAGGCTAGCTGTCTCCCTGCTTCCTTATGCTAAGCTAGGCTAACCACCTCCCAGCTACAGCTTTGTACTTACATTAAAGGTCCCATATTATGAAAGTGGGTTTAAAGGCCCTGACACACCAACCCGACGGCTGACCGTCGGCAGAAAAGGCAGTCGGACTGATCTGTCGGCTCCCCGAGGTCCAAAAATTGCCTTGGAACACACCGAAGCGACGCCGACTTGAGCGTACGTTCTGCGCATGCGCGAGACATGACACAAAAAATGAAAACCGGAAATGACGAAGGGGTCAAATAGGGTCTGGCTTCTCCAGCTGACCGATAATGGCGGCTTGTTCGAAATACGATCTTGTATTTTACGAAAATAGTTCACTGAAACGTGTTTCTGAAAACATTTTAAGCGAGAAATAGGCCATACAGTTGCTGAATCTGTCTTCATTTCAGATCGACAACGGTCAGTTTAAAAGATTTTCGTCAGATTTTGAGAGGCGTTCATCACTCATCCCGCTTGCCATTTCCAGGTTAGCACTCCACCAATCAGATTGGTCATTGAGTCAGACTGCCCGCCCTCCGACCCAGCAAGTCAGGTCAGCCAAAATGAAGGCCGACGGCCCCTCCGACGGACGACGGCATGGAACACACCAAACAGACTCGAGTCACCGACCTCGCCAGACTGTCCGACGGCCGAATATCGGGTTGGTGTGTCAGGGCCTTAAAGCAGGTCGAGGTGCTATATGAATGCTGTGAAAGTATCAACACGCTCAATCCACAAAGAAATGCACAAAGCCTGTATTTAGAAACTGTCAGGACTTACGTATGGTTGTGATGTCATAACTATACTATATCTATTTAGAAAGTGGTAGAAGTGCAGCTACAATGCAGTTACAGTCATTCCCCGGCTGCAGTGACAATGGAAGCACTGACCAGGAGGAGGGCTTAAAGAAAATGGAGCGTTTCAGACAGAGGGTGAATACAGGTATATCCAGACAGACAGTATGAGAAAATAATGTGTTTTTTGAACATTAAAGCACGTAAACATGTACTAGTAGAAACCCAAAATACAAATATGAACCTGAAAATGAGCATAATATTGAACCTTAAACACAACATGAGAGTGCCATCATTCTCTCTCTCATCAACCTCGCACAAAGAAAGTGAATAGGCTTATTTTCCAAAACGTAACAATTCCTTTCAGACACACAAACTCTCTCTCTCTGTAAAACACACACACACACACACACAGTTACATTGTCTTGCCTCTACGCACACAAATATCCTGACCTTGCCAATTCCTTGGTGGAAGGCAGCCATGCGCACCACCACTGGGACCTCAATGATCCCCTTTGTGTCTGTGTGTAGCTTGTCAGTCTGTCCTTGCAGGGTGAAGATATTAGAGCCAGTGGCGGAGGAGAGACGCAATATCACAAACTCGCCAAGGGCCTTGAAGGAGTACTCCGTCCCATCGAAGGTGACGAAATGGAGGCTGCCGTACACCATCCCTGCAAAGGAAACATGGAGTCAAGAGAGGTTTTCTGGTAAATGATTTAAATGCATCATACTGTGGTCTCCTTTGATTAAAAGGTACAAGTTCTCTGGGAATAGACATACTGCTGACTATCATGACTGTATGTATTCACCAGTATAACTTAAACACAATGAACATTTCCACTGATTACTGCACATCATGGGATCTTCTGCTGGTTTTAACTTGCTCTGTGTTTACTAGGAAGAATCCCTCACCTATACCCCGCGTCGCCTGCTTGGATAGAGTGCAGCCATCAGGGCCGGCCCAGCTGCAACCTTGGCAACGGTCCAGTGGTCTCTTGTTGAGGTAAAGGTGGCATAGAGGAGACTCGATACAACACCACTGGAATGGCAGGAGATCTTCATCTGGAGAGAGAAGTTTGATTAAAATATGTAGGCAAGTGACTGTGGCAGCATCGATTAGTAGTCAGACATACTGTCCTGTAAGTCGAATAATAAACTTTACTTATATAGCACCTTTCATACAGAGAGTGTAGCTCAACGTGCTTTACAACAAAGTCAGACACCACAAAACCAACAAAATCCTGCAAAAATAAAACAGACAGTGCAGACACTTGGTGGGATAAAACCAAGCAATCATATTAGCTTTGAGAAGCACTAAATATCAAGAACAGGTATGCCCAGGCAGAAGGTTGCAGGTTTGATCCCAGCAACGCACATGTGTCTTACAACATCTTACTGACTCACAGTAATAATAACAGTAGCTCGTAATAATCCTATCAACTAAAAGCAAAACATTTTCTGTCTATTGGTATGTGAAAATATATCAAACTAAGTCATTGATAGGAACTGTATGTGTAGGAATGACTGAATTCCTACGCATTAATCACTAAAATGTTGATGTATACAGTACAAAGCTCCTTCAAATAAATACCGTATACATTTCTGTTTATACTTTAAAAAGTCATTATACAAAACTTTTTTTAAAGGTCCCATGGCATGAAAATGTCACTTTATGAGGTTTTTTAACATTAATATGAGTTCCCCCAACCTGTCTGTGGTCCCCCAGTGGCTAGAAATGGCGATAGGTGTAAACCGAGCCCTGGGTATCCTGCTCTGCCTTTGAGAAAATGAAAGCTCAGATGGGCCAATCTGGAATCTCCTCCTTATGAGGTCATAAGGGGAAAGGTTACCTCCCCTTTCTCTGCTTTGCCCGCCAGAGAATTTGGCCCGCCCATGAGAAAGAGAGAGACATCATGACTTGGAAACAAGCAAAGTGGCAGTTGGTCAAGGCCACACCCCCACCCTCCACCTTGCCCCCCCTCTCTCCTCCTCAATAGCATTTAAAGCTACAGACACAGAAATGGCACATCCTGAGGAAAGCTCATTGTGGGACTGGCTCTAGTGGCTGTAATTCTGCATCAACACTGAATTTCGCGAAAGAGACTTAAGATACAGTATTAGGGGACCACTAAGGTCTATATAAAAGAGACTTCAGATACAGTATTAGGGGACCACTAAGGTCTATATAAAAGAGACTTCAGATACAGTATTAGGGGACCACTAAGGTCTATATAAAAGAGACTTCAGATACAGTATTAGGGGACCACTAAGGTCTATATAAAAGAGACTTCAGATACAGTATTAGGGGACCACTAAGGTCTATATAAAAGCATCCAAAAAGCAGCATGTCATAGGACCTTTAATTGAGAAACAAATGCATATTTTGGTCCTGGTCTTAAATACAACTTTATTTGCACTGCCTGGAGCCATTCTAGACTTTGACTCAACTAATGCTGTCTTGAAAACAACCCTGGATAAAAACATTGTACCGTAACTCCTACTTTAATGTTGGATTTGACCAAAAATTAAAAAATCATATTACCAATATGTTTTTGTATGCTGTTTCCGGAGAAGTAGCGCTCGTTGTACCCAGCCAGCAGCGGACCATCTGGGTCATACACACATCTCTTCCCTGAACCTTGTCTGCTGGACAGGATGGACTGGAAGACATGCCCCCCTGCGCCCCCCCACCGCTGACCCCTCAGCGTCTTCACCCTCGATCCTGCATCAGTAGTATCGTGTAAGAAGGACAGGTCCTCCAGAGCCTGGGTGCGGGTGCAGGGACATGAAGACAGCTCCTTTGTCCACGCAGCAGGGTCAGGCTCCTTCATCGCCCACGCCTGGCACTTCATACGGAAATCCACGTCCGACCCTGCTGATGCTGTCAAATCATACACCAGCTGACCCAACTTTCCCATGACCCCTTTCACCTGCTGGGGCCTGTATCTGCCCCCAGGCCCGAAAAGGTTTTCTGGGGGTACAGTGGGCTCCTTGTGGGAGGATTTTCCATTTGTGTAGCCGATGAGAGCGTCGTGGTATTTTCTCTGGCCAGGACCCCAACGCATCTCCCCGTATCGCAGGAGGGCAAAAGAGCGCGCTCCATCGGTGGTCAGGACACACTGGAAAGTGTTAGTCTGAAAATGACAAATTTGTGAAAGCCCACATAAACCAGGTTTATTTATTTTTTTGCCAGACACGTATCTTCATGAATTATGGGTCTATTAAGTGTCATATTTTGGTATAATTTATCCTGATTTTAATCAGTCATTGTATCACTAACTAACAGTACATTGTAAAACAATTCACACCATTCAAGAACATGACTTCACAAACGATGAAAAATTTACAGTATTTGCAAGAAGACAAACAATAGACAGGTGGCAGCAGATATCCCTATACTTTGCATTCAAGCCCTGTAGGTATACAGCCCCAAGGTGGCACCAAAGTTAAACTAAATAGCACACGTGTTTCAGGAATTATGAATTTCTGCTTTCTTTGAGCTGACGGTTAAAGGGTTCACATTGCATATAACAATAGCACATAAAGTAGGACACGCATGCAAGCAAACAGTAACACCCCCACTCCATCACACCTTTGACTCTGCTACATAGAGATTTAAGGGATAGGTAGAGCTTTAGTCAGAAAGTTTCACATAATGATGATAATAGTGATCTTTTTTATATTCTTTGTGTATTTATTTTTATTTTTTTTATATATATTTTTATTTCAAGGACAAATGCTATTGTTTGTACAGAGATAGTATTTTTTACATTTTCAATCCCTCCCCGACCAACCCAGAACAGTCTGCCTTACATAATATTGTGTATTTATTTTTATTGTTTTCGTAACAAAGAAGTAAAAACATATTAACAATAGCTGGTGGTGCTACACAAAACAGTACAGGTTACTTGACAGGGGTTTTTGACATGCGACAAACAGGACATAGGACAAAGGTAATGGCGCAGCGACAGGGTAGCACAAGTTCAGTTTTTAGACATTAAATCGAGAAAAGGTTGCCAGATTTAAAAAAAAAAAAAAAATCCTCTTTAGCAGACATAATGTACCTGATTTTCTCCAAGTGTAATACATTTCCCAGCTCTCTCAACCACATTTCAAATGTAGGAGACCTTTCAGATTTCCAAGATTGTAAAATCAGCTTTCTGGCTAACAATGTTGAAAGGGAAATAGCCTTGGCTTCACAACTAGGCCTACTCTTCACACTATCTGGATTGGCCACTCCGAACAATACGGTGAATGGGTCTGGGTTACATGGATGATTAAAGGCCTTAGTGAAAAACTCAAACAAGGAGCCCCAGAATGATTGTAGCTTATGACATGACAAGAATAAGTGGGATAGTGTTCCTTCTTCACTCCGACACTTAATACATTGGAATGACACCTCCGGAAATATTTTCTGCAATCTGGAGGGAGAATAGTGTAGTCTATGTACTACCTTGAATTGTATCAAATTATGTCTTGCATTGATTGAGCTATTATGGATGTTCTTAATACAATTCTCTTTTTTATATTCTAATGGTGTGTTTTATCCTACAGTATAAAGACTGGGAATGTGAATTATTCCATGGAGGACATGCATATTTAGCTACTTTTTTATCTTAATGTAACAAGATTGTACAAATAAATGAGTTAAAGAAGAAAATAATAACAAATAAATAAATGAGTTAGAGAGAAAATAATAACAAATAAATAAATGAGTTAGAGAGAAACCTAAAACTGTAACTGTACTGTCATTTTAGAACATCTAAGCCTGTGCAAAACGTGTGCCCGTTAGGCATTTCTTTCAATATGAAACTGTTATTGATCATCATCATTTTTGGTAAGAAAAGAAAGAAAGAAAGAACTAATTGGATTTGAATCTCTCTACCTCTGAGAAGTTGATCTTCTGGTAGGAGACGGGCATCACATGGTCCCAGGTGATCTTGAGGATCCAGGCAGGGGTGAAGGCAGGCTTGCCTCTCTGCTCCTCAAACTTTGTCACATCGTCTGCCGTACGGTTAAACACTACCTGGGAGTAGATATCTGACATATCAAGCTCGTGGTATTCCTGAAAGATTAGAGAAAGAAAAGGAGGAGTAATGTAAAGCAAAAGTTACAAAATCATGAGATATTACACGGCAGCTTGATTTGTAAAATTGCATCTATCAAAAAAAACAACAAAGCTGTCTTTTTTTAATTCATTATTTTAAATGATCAAAAAACAAACACCAGTCTCATTTTACCTAATTTACCCTCACTCTGACATCCCTCCATTAGTGCATGTATAGGTCCTGGGCATGTGTATGTATTTCGAACCTGTGTGTGATAACTAACAACAGAGTGAAAAATGTAATTTACACTTGCAGGATCAATAAAGTATGTCTTAATGTTAACTCCAGCCAGGTCATGACCCCTGATGACTTCTAACCTGATAGAGCAGCCGTCCATCCCCCTGGGTGAGGTCAGCATCATCCCAAAACGCAGCTAACAGGGTCACATTTATGTTGTCGGGGAAACCACTGGCTGAAGGAGCAGGGAGCAGGTACTGCTCATTCTCAACGACAGATTGAAAATGGACAAGGCCATTGTCTGAAAACTGAGAAAGGAAAGGGAGATACAGACATGATATCAGACAGATATCAAAATGTTGACTGTCATCTTCGGTTATGAAATCCAAACTTTATGGCTAAAATTAAAGTTATTATAGCAACATGTCTCTTTTATCTATTTTTTTTTTATTTCATCATCATTGTGTCATCTTTGTTATCCTGATTTCATCAGAAGATATGTGTGAATTTCTGCTACTCTATTTCACTGCTGTAAACCCTTTAGCAATCCATGTAAGCCCCATAGGGATCACATATTATATTGGCAATGTTATGCTGCCATCTACACATTATAGATTGTCATGTAGGTTATGCAGCATTCTGTTATATTCCACTGAGCATTACAGTTACCTTTGCCAAGGAGGCCATGTTTTAATTTTTCAAAACCTTGTTAATTAAACTTGTTGGTAAGTTAGAATTAAATTGGATAGAAAGTGGGAAATCATTATTTTTTGTGCGGATCACTTTGTGAGATGTGACATTTGGATTCAGATGTCAATTTTTTTAAATAATCGTCAACATTTTAAAATAACAGTTTTAGAGTATACAATTTTGGGAGAGGTATGTACTCTCTGACATCTTTCTAGTGTTGAAGACAATGGCGGTTCTAAGGAGGGGCAGGGGGGTTGGGGGGGGGGCTTGCCCACATACTGTCACGATTCAGCAGGAGGACCCAAATGCAAGACTCTTTCAGGCAGAAGTTCAGACAAACATACTACAAACCTACAAACAGGACTCTCATAGGACAAACAGAGAGATGAACCGATAAAGGACAGAGGAACACCAGGAGTAGAAATGCACAGACCAATTAACAGGAAGACAGGGGACTGGACAAGACCATAACTGGGAACAGGTGAGAGCAGAAACAGAGGGAAACTAACAAGACAATAATTGGGAAGTGCAGACCATATAAGGGGATGGGAGGTGACAAAGACACATGACAGACAGGTAACCACAGAACACCTGGGAAACAGCAACAAGCACAAAACACAACACAATATACAAAATGGTCACCAGAGTGGCACAAAGGCAGTCAGTCACAGCAGGATCCTGACACATACTATTATGCCTAAACTGTGGCGAATACTTTTGTAGATGTTTCACCCCACATTATTTATGTATGGTCAGTGATAAATAAAATGTAGATTAACAATGAATGAGTGTATTGTTATGTGTGTATAGTTAGTCTTTTGGAGTCCCAAACATATGGGGGTGGTGGTATGTAACAGTTGTGCTTAATACATTTGGTACCTTAAATCGCATTTGGCCACAGCCTGCCCCTCCCATTTAAAATGGTCTAGAACCGCCACTGGTTGTAGATAAATGCACTTAGGAACTTACATAAACCCTGTCGTACAATTTTCCCATAAAAAGGAAACCCATCGGTGGCGTGATGTATGGGGAATTCCCATCTTCTGTGTCCATCTTTACTCCTTTATCACCAACCTCTGCTCCAAAGGGGTACAGGCTGCTCTCTATTGGGGGAGCATAAAAACAGTTAATCAGTGGCCAAACTAAAAATAGCTGCATTATATTGTCATCAACCAAAGTATTCAGCTAATGTATTACGGTGACGGTTTTGACATCATGAATGGAAAAATTGTGGATAGAGGTAAGGTTGTTAGCTTTGCTGACTTTGTAAAATGCAACTTTCTTACAGCAACGTTAGCTTGTCACTCAGTGAGGCAGCAGAGGAACTGAAATGGATGGAACATCAATTCTAAAATGTAGTTTGATTAGGTTACGTTGGTTGCCTTTGATTTAATTTAACCTAATTAAATGTTTTACTCTAATTTGTTCTGCTAGCTTTACACAACCCTTGAAAACTTTTAAAACCAGTTTTTATGTTTTGATGAACTTTACCATTTTTACGTTACCTACAAATGGATAAACCCAAAAATGCAGTTTTCTACTTAAAACCAAGGCTATTTTTTTAAGTCATTACATACTGATATTGTTGAGATTGAAAGCTTTCACCTGACAACAATGATGTGACATTTCAAGAATGCCTGCAAGTTTTCACATTTAAAAAAAGAAGTAATAATGACCAAAAAAAAAACAACAACACATGATTAACAAAGGCAAAACCAACCCTTCTGAGTCATCATTCTGCACACTGTGCTGTTTTGGGGACAGGAACAGTTGTAAGACCCTGGCAGGTTGGTGCAGGATGTTTGCCCAGGACATGCTATGGGTGACACACACTCATCCAAGTCTACACATCCTCCTTTTCCACGACCATTGTCTTTGGAAGTAATCCAGCCCTGACCACAAGAGCATGTGAAGCCTCCTGCATGGTTGGAGCAGGTGGCAGCAGAGTGACACTGCCTATTAGCCTGTTGGCACTCATCAAAGTCTACACACAGTGAACCGATACTCAGATAGCCAGCCATACACACGCATACAAATGACCCTGGGGTGTTGTAGCAGTGAGCTAGAGGGTGGCACGGTTTGGCCAGGGCGACGCACTCATCCACGTCTTTGCACCAGGAGCCATTTCCAGCGAAGCCTAGAGGGCAGTGGCATGAAAAGGAGCCAGGGGTGTTCCAGCACCGAGCCGAGGGTTGGCACGGTGAATTCTCACATTCATTGGTGTCGACGCATGCTTGTTTCTCCTCGTGATGCCCCAATGGGCAAGAGCAGTTGTATGCTCCAGGTAGGTTGGTGCACACCTGGTCAAAGCGGCAGGTGGTGTTGTCCTTGCATTCGTCGATATCCTCACAGCCAACGCTAGTGGGTTTGTAGCCAGGAGAACACAGGCAGAAGAAAGACCCTGCTCTGTTGTTACATAATGAGTGCTCTGGGCAAGGGGTGCCACCGGGGTCGTTACACTCATCCACATCCTGACACTCTGTCCCACTCAGAATAAACCCCTCATTACAGGGGCAACTGTAAGACCCAACGAGGTTGACGCATGTTGAATGATGCTGACACACTGAAGAGTTGAGGGAATCTGAGCATTCGTCAACATCCATGCACTTTGTCCCATTACTCCAGAATCCTTCCATGCATTCACAGTAATATGAGCCAATAGCATTCATACATTTGCCATTGGTGCAAAGTTCCCCCAGCTCCATGTCACTGCATTCATCAATGTCCACGCACAAGTCCTCCACGCTGGAAAATCCGGCGTCACAAATACAGAGGTGGCTTCCGTTGGAGTTGATGCATGTGCTATGCTCAGGGCAGGTAGAGTTGTCTAGGCACTCATCGATATCCTCACAGTCAGTGTCGTTGCCTTGGTAACCTTCCAGGCACTTACAGACAAAAGATCCAACTGTGTTTAGACAGTTGGAGAATTTAGGGCACTGGATGAAGCCAAAGGAGCACTCATCTACATCCAAACACCGGGAGCCGTTGCTTGAGAAGCCTGGGTCACAGGCACATTCGTAGCTCCCCTCTGTGTTAGTACAGGTACTGTTGTCAGGGCAGGTGAAGTTCCCCGTCACACATTCGTCCATGTCCTGACAATGTGTCCCATTGTCCTGAAACCCTTCCCAGCAGTCACAGATGTAGGAGCCATGCGTGTTGAAGCAGTAGGAGAAGGCCGGGCAGACTTCATCTTGTGATTCGTCGCATTCATCCACATCCAAGCATTCGGTGCCACTTCCTTTATAACCATCTTCGCACCGGCAGTAGAAGGAACCCTGGTATGGGTGGCACTTTGCGAATGGGTGGCAGATGCCACTAGCATTCAGGCATGTGTCTTCACTCACACATGTGCCCACGTCGTATGCCAGGCCCAAGATACACGAACATGTGTAAGAACCAGGGGTGTTGCTGCACGTCATGTTTCTGCTACAGGTTGTGGCCAGCTGGCATTCATCCACATCCTCACAAACAAAGCCGTCACCCTGGTATCCATTCTGGCACCGGCAGATGTAGGACCCGTTTGTGTTGCGGCACAAAGCCTGGGCGCTGCAGTTGTGTAGCAGGGTGGAGTTCTGCTCGCATTCATTCACATCCTGGCAGGCAAAGCCATTTCCCTCCATGCCAGGTGGGCAGGCACAGTAGAAAGATCCAGGCGTGTTAGTGCAGCTGGCAACTGGATGGCAGCCTCCATTTTGGACTTGGCACTCATCAAAGTCTATAATTTATCCAAAATGGGACAGTGTCAGGGAAACAGTCCCAAATTGTGTTGAAGGTGAGTCCACTTATGGGGGCAAAAGAGCCAACTAGTGTAATGGATGTTTTATAATGAGGAATTGATTACTTACCAGAGCAGTTCTTCCCGTCGCCTGCGAAGCCGCTGAGGCAGAAGCAGGAATAGTTGCCCATTGTGTTGACACACTGGGCAAACTCACTGCAGTCATGCTGCCCCATCTTACACTCGTTCACATCTAGAAAGGGGATGGACAAATGAAGAGGGAGATAGGGATAAAGAGAGGGAGATAATTTAGCTTAACAGCATCACTTCAGAGGACAATTCAGTATCAGTGTATGCTTTTTGGGTGTTGTAAAAGACAGGGTTTACAGATTAACTTTAATTTAGAAGTGAGGTAAAACAAATGGCTGAGTTAAGTGGCTAAAAAGAAAATAGTATATCAGAATTTTAGAAAAAGAGGTAGACTTATTATTCTGGTACTGTCACGTCAAATCAAAATGTGTGGAAACTCATCTGACTTAGATGCAGGAGGAGTGGGTGCGATGTCACTCCCTATCCTGGAATGAATATTATCTCTTTCCTTCCAAACTTATGTATAGCATTGTTTAAAAAGTCAGGACAGCAGAGTCTCTGCCCATCTTCTGCCACAGGGTAAAACTCACCTTTTCAGACTACATCTTATCAACACTAGCTAGCAGATACTTACAGTATGTCTCTTCTACTTTCTCTTTGCGTTGTACTTATTATTTGTTTAAAACGGATATATTTTCAATTTTTAATCTAGCGGTTACGTGATTTGAATGCAGTTTTTTGTACGGTAAGTTGCATTGGATAAAAGCATCAAAATGAAACAATATAGGATTTTTTTCCAGATGCAAACAAGATGTGCAGTTTTAGTCCAGTTGTTGTTTGAAGATTACTGTTTTAAATTCAAAATTCAATTACATTTTTTTTAAATACAAAAATGTGCTTTTACAAAATTTGATCTCATTTAAATGTCATTTGGCTGAGAATCATTCCTTGCTTTATGAATTCTGTAACTTTTAATGCAATAGTTTTAATTAGTTTATTTGCTAGCCCTAAACTTACTTTTTCTTCAAAACTAAAATGGGGATTTACACTAAAGGTTACTAGGATTAGGTTGAACTTCCTGATATGACAGGAAGATGCACTTTTCTTATTTGCCTCACAAATTCCTTAAAAATGTCTTATGTTTGTCTTTATCGTCTGCTTTTTGATTATAATAATAATAATAATAATAATAATAATAATAATGTATACTTTATTAATCCCGCAAGGGGAAATTACAATGTTGATATGTATTGGAAAAGACACAACAATAAAGGATAATGGCTTCTAGAGAAAAGATCGTATTTTTTACATTCAGTGCAGTTTATGAACTGCTCTTTTAAATAGGTCCAGTTAATCATAGTATAAGAATCAGACTCAATTGTCATTTTTGTTTCACTTCATTCAGCCCGGTATCATGGTCATGATTGATTCATATGAATTAATGACATTTCAGAGATGTGAGAGAGAGCGATTCAGATGTCTGGAACCAGGCAAAGTTAATCACGCTTTATAGATTTATTTGAAAATAACAATTAAAAGAACTGTCTTACCAACACACTGTGTTCCATTGAGTGTGTAGCCCTTTTTGCAGACACAGGAAAACGATCCTGGGATATTCATACACTCCGTTTCATTTTGAGGACAAATGTTTTCCCTCTGGCACTCATCTATATCCGAGCAAGCCAGCCCGTCACCCACGTAACCCAGGTCACACACACACTGGTATCCAGCAGGCGATTGGTGGCACAGGCCATGGAAGTGGCAGACAGGGTCACACAATGGACTGGGTTGCACACAGGTACCATTAAAGGCCACTGTGCCATTCAAACATGAACAGACATGAGCACCAGGGGAGTTGATACACTTTGAGAAGGCTGGGCAAACAGTATCAGAGAGGGTGCACTCGTCAATATCCTGACAGGAGAAGCCATCCCCTTTGAAACCCTGCTGACATGAGCAAAAGAAGTCCCCCATGACGTTGGTGCATAGTGCCCGTGGGTGGCATGTATCCTTCACAGAACACTCGTCTATATCTTTACACTGGGTGCCATTTGCTGAAAAACCTCGCTTACAGGTGCATGTGTGGGACCCGATGGTGTTGAGGCATGTGGCATTGGCATGGCACGGGTTGTCTTTACACTCGTCTATATCAACGCAGACCATGTTGCTGCCAGGGCGGTAGTAACCGCCCTGGCAGGGGCACTGGTATGACCCGTCAATGTTTATGCACTCTTCATTCACTCGACATGGATTGTTCAATTCCTTACACTCATTTATATCCTGACAAAAAGTCCGATTTACCAAGATGAAGCCTGGCTGGCAAAGGCAAGAGAAGGAACCCTGGTTGTTGACACATGTAGCTTTGTTTCTGCAACCTCCATTATCCACCAGACACTCGTTCACATCGCTGCATTGGATCACCCCGTCTCCAGAATAACCCACCTGACAGGTGCATTTGTAGGAGCCAGGGAGGTTAACGCAAAGGGCAATGGAGTGGCACTGCTTAGCCAGCGAGCACTCGTCCACATCCACACAAGTGAAGCCATCTCCCCTGTACCCTGCTCTACACTGACAAGAGAAGGAGCCAAGTGAATTTGTGCAGGTTGCGTTCGGGCTGCAGCGGCCTTCCACACACTCATCCTGGTCATGGCACTTGGAGTTATTCAAGATGAAGCCTCTGCCACAGTCGCAGTAATATGACCCACCATTGTTGACGCAGGTACTTGTAGAAGGGCAGATGTTGGGTGTTGCGCACTCGTCAATGTCTTCACACAGTCGACCATCTCCTATAAAACCTCCCAAACAGGTGCACTCGTAACTCCCCAGCCTGTTGATACAAGCAGCCCTGGGGTCGCATTGATTTTTTTCACTGCATTCATTTATGTCTGTACACTGCAGTCCATTTCCGTCAAAACCACTCTTGCAGGTACACTGGTATGACCCCATGGTGTTAATGCAGTCCGCATATAAGCTGCAGATGTTGCTTGCACATTCGTTGATGTCCACACAGCTCTGCCCGTTACTTTCGAAGCCACTGTTGCACGTGCAGCGGTAGCTGCCGGGCAGATTAACACAGCCTTTGTAGCCAAGCGACGAAGAACACACACGAGGATTTTCTGAACATTCATCTATGTCAAGACAGAGGTAGTTTCCGTTGCCCTTATAGCCAGCATTACAGGTACACACATAGGACCCAGGGTTGTTGGTGCAGGTTGCGTTCCAGTGGCAGATTCTTTGGGTACTGCATTCGTTAACGTCATTACACTGGAAGCCGTTGCCAGTGAAGCCGACTTTACACTGGCACTGGCGCCCACCCGCGATGTTAGTACACAGGGCATTGGCATGGCAACCCCCATTGTCTTTTTGGCACTCGTCGATATCCTGACAGTTGGTGCCATCTCCAAAATATCCAGTAAGGCAGACACAGCTGTAGCTGCCCAGGGTGTTGTCGCAGCGGGCCTGTGAGTGACAGCTGTGCAGGCCACTGAGACATTCATTGATGTCGTCGCACAGCAGACCATCGCCCTGGTAGCCCATGCGGCAAACACAGGTGAAGATGTTTCTAACTTTCAGACACTCAGCCTGAGGGTGGCACTTGCTGCCTGCCGCCTCGCAGTCACTCTGGCCGGCAACTAAAAAGAACAAGAGGAAAAGAGAGGATTGAGAAATACTAAATTTGATTATGTGTCAGCTCAATTTTTAGAAATATGTTTAGGGAGCACATTCTGTGTCTACTGTCTGTGGGCTTGGGTAAAAACAGCAAACATAGTTTAATTGAAGGTAAGATACCTGCACAGCAGTATTCCAGCCCTGCAAATAGACTCATTAGCCACCTGAGTGGAAACCTGTGTGGGCAAAGAAAAAGGAAATCAATGTTCTGTTGTCTGTTATTCAGAAACATAGTGGGCAGTCTACATACCTGGAATCTTATCTTACTAAGTACAAGAGAGATATGGGTGAAGAAGAGAGAAGACAGATTTAATCCCTGCGAAGGTAAGGAGTGATGGTTCTATTTCGCATGTAATAGCATGTCACTGTAAACAACATGCAGTGGCTTCAGTTCTAGGGATTATGTCTCCGTGCATCACCTGAAGTCTGAAATGTCATCCAACTCTGTTCTTGAAATAGGAAGTAACTTATTGATTTGACCTAAATGCAAAGTATGTCTTACCTTTCTGACTGCACTTTGTGTTTCCACAGACTACTTTCCTCCCACTGAACAATGGTCAGGTAACTATTGTTACAGTTTGTGTAACACATGTAAACCTACCGCCTAATCCTGACTCACCACCCAAAGAGTTCATTTACTGGCATTCTGCTCTGACTTATCCAATTATGCAAATTATTCATACCAGGTAAAGTTTGAAGATGTAGATATTTGTTCTCAATTTAATGCCATATTTATTTAATTTGTAAGTATTTTTAAGTTTTTCCATTTTTATCATTCATGAAATACTGATTATGTATCAGCCATATCATTCACTGCCAATATGATCGAGGCTCCATGAACACAGTCTGTAGAACTGTCAATAAAATGTTATTTCCTAAAAGGTTTTATTTTTTTTTTTAAAGATTTAATATATCCCATCATTTCGAAAAAGATCATCATCTTTTCAACTTCCCATTAGTCAAATTTTTTACCAAAAAGGCCATAAAATAACTCAGATTTTCTAAAACCAAATAATTTAGAAGTCCAATAAGCAAAAAAAAAAAAAAATTACTGCAGCAAACACGGGTACATCATGTTTGAATGCCCCAATATAGTGGAAAATGTAAATGGTAAATTGGGACACCCATTGTTCAGAAGTCTAAAAATGTCCCAGACACTCCCTGCTACTACAGTATCCTCTGAGAAGACTGAAATGAGGTTGTGTTTTGGGTTAACTGATGTCAGACCCAGACACACCAGCATGATGTGGTTTAAAATTTGTTTTTCCCACAATGTGCTATGCAGGTCTATCAGTCACCAAGTTGTATAGACAATGGCTCGAGGGAGTAGTTGAGCTAAATTATGAGAATATTGACAACAATCCCGGTTTGTTCTGATTAGGTTACCATCTAAATGTCAATATTCCCTCCAGGCCTTGTAGGCCATTGTCTGTGTCTTAGGTGAAAGCTCTGGAATGATAGTGACAGTACTGAGGCAGACTCCCATTACATAAATGCAGAACTGTTTGTCTACTGTAAATCACATCAGGCCTCCCTGAGGGAGTGCAACTAGGACAGCTGCCATAATGTCTATCATTATCTGTAACACTTGTAGACTTCTGAAAAACATTTGAAACATGAGGAAATGAGTTACTGTTTGTGACGTTATAGTCCACCAGAAAAGCTCAATCTTTTTTGAAGGCACTGACGCTTTAAGGCATTTCTATTCATCTCTCAGCTTTGTTCACTAAACTGAACCAACCAATTATTGATTCCCTACCTGTGAGTGTAAATATACACAGTTCATTCTATTTAGACAAAGTAGTTTGGCAGTTTGGGAATATACGCTTATTAGATTTCTTGCTGAGAGTTAAATGAGAAGATCGATACCACTGTCTGTTACATACCAAACTACAGGCAGCATCCAGTAAGCTTAGCTAAGCTTTAAGACTGGAAGCAGTGGGAAACAGCGAGCATGGCTCTATCCAAAAGAACCGTAAACATTTTTTTAAAACAATTGCCTACCAGAATCGCTCAAGCTGTCAAATTAGCATGTTACATCTCGTTTGGTTACGAGAATAATACGTACCAAAAAAAAAAAAAAAAAAAAATGTACAAATGACAATTTGTGGTTCCACATGGTGTAGTGACTTTCTGGAGTCCTTGTTGAAATCACTAGACTCAGACACTCAGACATCGTTCTGCACATAACCCTCCGTAAAACCATTTAATTTTTTAGTTTGGTATAATATATAGATTAAACAAGCTATGCATAACTTGTTAATTAGTGAGCTTTAGAGATACTGCTAGGTGGATTTTGTTACTTTGGAAAGAGCCAGTCTTGCTGTTTCCCATTTCCAGTCTGTGCTGTGCTAAGCTAAGCTAACCGTCTCCCGGCTGTAACCTTTTCTTTAGCATACAAAGATGAATGTAGTATTCTCATCAAACTCTGCAAGAAAGTGAACAAGTAGCCTATATTTCCTAAAATGTTAAACTATTCTTTTAATATTCAAGAACAATCCTGCTCCTTATTAGCAAATAAAATGACTGACTTGCACTACGAATAGTATACCGTGCATATTACAGTTTAAGAGATTATTGTCCAGCTTTTAGACTCTATTCTCAGCCTTTATTAAATTCTATTTGTTAATTTATATATGTTGTATTGTTTTATTTAATTGTATTATGTTTCTTATCTATCTTATTTGTCCTTTTGTACAGAACAACTCAATCTATCGGTATATAGAACAAATAAAAGGAATTTGAACGTAACTAAACAACTGTTCACATTTATTAAAACGGTTCAAATAATAACTATACCATGGTAAACTTTGAATAACAAAATGATATCAGTAAGACAATAATACACAGGTTTGAGAACTTAACATCTTTAATACTGTTTTACAGTTATACTGACAAAAGTATCTGTGAAGTGATCCATGTATCAATGAATGAACCATCCTTCTTTGCATCCAAATGAAGACTTTATGCTTTAATCAATTAAAAAAGAATTGACCATGAAACAAAGATCAAAAATATCAAAACATATATCAAGAAATCTGGGTCAGGGTCACATGAAATGGATTAATGATAACTTTCGAACTATGAAGAGCCATAACAAAGTCTTCGACCACCACTAAAAGAAGAGCCAATAATGGAAACAAGACGTAAAAAGAAAAGTAGAAAATACACAAATACAATAACAGAGATTTGCACTCACCGCATATTTCCCCGTGTCTTGGTGGTCCTTGAGTCTTTTGTGGGGGGAAAAAGTGCCAACTCCCCTTCTCTGGATATCTGGATAAGCAGCCTACTTCAGCTTACTTCTCCACCTTTTTTGATTCCTCCACCCCTGGGACTCGCAACAATGGCCCATCACACCATACCATGCACTGCCCTGACATCTTAAACCTCTGGGAAGGGGAACACCCATATTCCTCAGCTTGTGTGTCAGCTCTCGCACAATAAGTGGACCAGTCCCCTGAGGCCTATGTCCTCCTCACTGTAAGAAGACAGGACACCAAAATGACTTTCAGTAACCTGTTCATCAGGGATTAGGGATTTGTGATATTTTACGGTTAGATTTTTTTTCTGTATTTGTTGGAGGTATCGGTTTGTATAAAAGATGCGTGTTAAAAACATGCGGATCATATGTATATTAGTATAATAACTTGAGAGTTTAATCAAACCATTTACACGTCATACCACTTTTTTCATGCGTGAGCCACCAAACTGTTACATGCTGCATATCTTTCCTAACCTATTTGGTAAAACATAATCATTATCATCAGACAATTACATTACATTAGACAATCCTACGAATGTGAAATGAACTGACGAGTACATTCTTTATTAGCTGCATTGTTCAGTATGGTAAATCCCATTCATATGGCGTGAATATAAGATAAAAACAAAATGTCTTTTCTTAAACATTTGATCCAGTTCTGCTATTATTCCCAGGCAAATTCTACTATCTAATTTAAGATTTCATAAGATCTTTTCAGGCGGTGACACTGTGGACCTGCCATTCAGCAATAATGTCATTTATTGTATACAATATATGACAAACAGAGTCATAAATCCTTGGCAGCAGCTACTGCAGCGATAAGAAAGCTGGTCTATGAGCTCCATCCACAGGTGGGAAAAGAGGGTTTTATGGCCCGTTGTAAAGATTTAAGTATCTGATCACTTGGGCCTGTACAATTGTGTACCCTTGTGACACTTGACATTTACGTCATGCTAGTGATGACCTGGGTTGTTATCATGCATATCAGTCTATAGCTGGTACAAACCCATTTTGATTCTGCATTGTTCAGTGCTGACCATGAACCCTATTGTGTATTACACTCTCCCAGTAAAGCCTCTCTCTGGCAGATGAAAAGAAGATGTTGGTGACACAAAGTGGCATTGCGTTTCTGGCTTCTCCTACTCCCCAACAGTAGAGTTAATTGTAGTGACAAGGACAGTGCAAAATTGAGATTACATTTTCACGAGACCAACAGCCATGTTGGTGGCTCTGCAGTCTCTCACTGCCAGACCTTCCTCCACAGCGTCGCGAAGGAGGGTCTGGCTAGTCCACACAGCATTCCGGGACAGGAGAGAAACGTGCTCTGGTGTATTGGTGCAGGAAGCAGCATGTGAAGCTGGGGAAAGACATCTCCAACTCACAGACCATCAGCACCGGATCCCCTCAGGGCTACGTTCTTTCTCCTCTGCTCTTCTTCCTGTACACCAACAGCTGCACTTCCAGTCACCAGTCTGTCAAGCTTCTGAAGTTCCCGGACGACACCTTCCTCATCGGACTCATCTCTGATGGTGACAAGTCCGCCTACAGGTCGGAGGCTGACCACCTGGTGAAGTGGTGCAAGCAAAACAATCTAGAGCTCAATGCTCTTAAGACAGTGGAGATGGTTGTGGACTTCAGGAGGAACTCAGCCCCACCTGCCCCCATCACCCTCTGTGGCTCCACAATTAACATTGTGGAGTCTTTCCGCTTCCTGGGAACTACCATCTCCCAGGACCTCAAGTGGGACCTGAACATCAGCTCCCTCGTCAAGAAAGCACAACAGAGGATGTACTTCCTGCGGCAGCTGAAGAAATTCAACCTGCCAAAGACAATGATGGTGTACTTCTACACAGCCATCATTGAGTCCATCCTCACATCCTCCATCACCATCTGGTACGCTGCTAGCACTGCCAAGGACAAGGGCAGGCTGCAGCGTGTCATTCGGTCAGCTGAGAAGGTGATTGGCTGCAATCTGCCGCTGCTCCAGGACCTATACGCCACCAGGACTCTGAAGTGTGCTGGAAAGATTGTTGGCTGACCCCTCCCACCCCAGCAACAAACTCTTTGAGACACTCCCCTCTGGCAGGAGGCTGAGGTCCATCAGGACCAAAACCTCACGTCTCAAGGACAGTTTTTTCCCCTCCGCCACTAGCCTTATTAACAAGGCCCGGAAACCACCCTGACTCTCTCCACACCCCACCTCTGGCTCTACATGCCACTGTATTTACTCTGCTCTTTTTATCTTAATTCTTACTCTCTTATTTTTAATACATTCTGTGTGTGTGTGTGTGTATATATATATATATATATATATATATATATATATACATACATATATTTATACTTATATTGTTTGTTCTGTTTAACCTGTTTGTTTAACTTATTTTAGAGAATGTGACATGCACCTACAACACCAAAACAAATTCCTTGTATGTGTAAAAAACTTACTTGGCAATAAAGCTTGTCTGATTCTGATTCTGATTGGCATTTCTTTAAACCAATCACAATCGTCATGGGTGGCGCTAAGCACCACGCAGAGCCACGGTGCCGCTGCTAAATATCCTCGGGAAGGAACTTGTTTTGGTGGAACGTGTATGTTCAAAAGTTGTTTTAGTCATGCAACAGAAAACTCAGATTGCACAGATAGTCTAGCTAGCTGTCTGGATTTACCCTGCAGAGATCTGAGGAGCAGTTAACCATAGTCCTCAGAAATTGACCAGAGTTCAAAATTCCAACACAAAGAAAGCGGAAGGTACCGGACATCTGGCCGCAAAGAGTGACATCCGGCGGAATTTCCGGTGGCAACGGAGCAATCCCGGAAGTGTAACGTCGTGGATATAGGCTAGTGGCTCTGTGAGTCTATTCTTTGGTACAGCAGGGCTTTGCTAACATGCTCACAAGTAAGTAAGTCAACTTTATTCATAAAGCACCTTTCAAAACCAGGGTTAGAAGGTGCCCCTCCCCCCACAAGGGAGAATGAATGTGTGTGCATGAGCAGTGATTGACACGCAGTTAGACACCCCCCCCTGGCCCTGATTGGTGCATCTGAACAGGGAGCTGTGGATTTTTGCAAATCACACTACTGGCTGTAGGTGGTGTCAGAGGAGCTGGATTTTTTTTTTTTTTTAATTACCTGCTTCATGTATTTCTACTGGAACATAGGGTCAAATATGACAGAAAGTTAGTTTTATAAGGCTTACCTACTGCACCTTTAATTTAGAATGTTAACATGCTAACATTTGATAATTAGCACCAAACACAAAATATAGCATGAGGCTGCTGGGAATGTCAATAGTTTTGCAGGTAGGCTATTTAGTCATAGGGAATAATACTTAGAAAGTTGACTTGATGATGGCAATCCATCCAGTAGTTGTATTTAAAAAATAAATCCAAAATGGCTGCCATATTGACAACATGGAAAATTACATTCTGTTTTCTGATTAGTTCCCTAAATTGCATATAGGTTTACACATCCCTACAAAATCTGAACAAATGGTCAAATGTGCAGACTGATGCTTCCTGTCTATACTAATATTTGGTTGGTATGTGAGGTGCAGAAAGATCAGCTTTTGGAATAGGCGTATGTCTTAATATCTTAAGTGGCAAACAGAAAACTGTCAAAATCTTGAGAAGCTGTTGAAATGTGATGTAGTAACTGCTTGTTTCATAACTGTGCCCACTAGATGGGGTTATACAATTCATTAAAAGAGATAATTAAAGACTAGGCTATAGCAATATAAAAGACAACATCCACTATCTTACTTTTACAAAAAAACAACATAGATACAGAGGTATCAATGTCAATAAATGTGTCTAATTATCTGGCTATTGGGCATCTCACATGTAGATACAGCAGCTCTTCTTTCTTTTGTAATCTGCACCTCGAAGGCTCACACATGCGTACAAGAGCGCAGCACTATCCACCCCTTCCTCAGTTGCCACTCAAGGAAATATTTCTCACATACATCATCTCTATGAGATCTGAGGCTTTGACTCACCCGCGTCATCCAAAAGAGTGTGAGTCACGACGCCTGAGAAATGTTTTCCAACTTCAGGTTTCTGTCAGGTAAGATACCTGCTCGACAGCTGATGATGTCATCATGTCGCACAGTGTTTCTCTGTTTATAATAAACAACATATGTAGAGAGTATAGAGAGAACAATTTGCTTAAACACTGTGCATTTCCTCCACATATTGGGATATTTTAGATCTATGATATAAAAAATGAACAGGAACACACAACTCTGGAAACCGCTGGTGGTTTGAATGTAGCACAGAATTTGATATATGACGTCTAGCTGAAGGAACACCTACTACAAAGATATACAAATACAAAGTGAAAAAATATCACGGTATAATACAATATATTGGGACTACGTTTATATCATTACATATGTCTAGTATAAACTGTCTAAAGTGACGTATATTATCATACAGGCATATTACAATGATACAATAAAGACATTTACATATAAAAAGCCACTGTAAACTGTGATGATCAACATCCTGCAGAAAGACCATAGCAACTCTCTAAGTATAAAGATCACTACTACATAAAAAGACAGTTTTACAACGATAACTTATACTTTAAACTGCACGTGACTAACAGAGTGGAGAGGTTTGTTTTCAATATGGTCTATTTGACTTTTTTTTAGCTAGAAGTATCACAGATAATTAAGGAAATCTTGGCTTATTGACAAGCTGAAAGAATACTGTATGTCAACACACAGAGAGAGAGGGGGGAGAGAGAGAGAGAAAGAGAGAGAGCAAATATGGTCATACCGGGAAAAAGGTGCGTTTGATCAACCACTATGCAAATTGGAGTGACGTCAATAGACTACTTGTCTTATAAATGTACTTCATTAGAGCTCTCTGTCAGTTGGACGACAATCTCTCAGCTCAGCGCAACAACGTCACTTGTGGTGGTGCTCGTTCTGTTTTGAGTGCTGCTTACCTTTGTTTGCGCAAGCTCGTTGAGTTTCTCTCTCCAAACAGGTTGGACTAGACACACCTGCAGGGAGAAAAAGGAAGCCTTGTACAGCCTACACCGGGACGCCATTCTTCACTCCATCTTTGACCTCAGTGGACGACGGACGGGTAGAAAGCCGACGAGGGAAACTTTTTTTTGTTTCATTAATTCGTTCCAAGTTTGACCAATTTCATCATGAGCATTTGGACTGTTCTCGTTCTCGTTGCCTTCGCGGCGGGAGCCTCAGCTCAAGACTGTAAGTAGATGATTTTAAAAAAACAACTTTTAGTCTTAAAAATGCGTCACAACGCAGTGTGGCCTAACATGTCGCTTAATTGGGACTCTGTGATATTTGTATTTTAAGTGGGCCTACGTTTTCTCAGTACTTGGGTAGCTTTAGTTACTAAAAAAAAAAAACAACAGGAAAAATAGGTTGAAATACTTTTAAGTGGTGTGTTTTAAGAGGTTGACCTCTAAACACCTTTTCTTACCGTAGGTGTAATGTTTGCTCGTATTTAGTGACTTTGTTGGCGAGAAGTGATGGGGGGAAAACGGGATTTAAAGCTGTTATTAGATATCAAACTTAGATAGTCTTGTTAGAGTGGGGGTTGGGAGGTTTCCTACTGCCCTGGGGACTTGTCTGTTTGGAGAAACCAACGCCCAGGTGTTCAATAAACCTGCTAGTCTATCTGCTCTAACGTGACTTGTCGTCGTCGCCCCCCCCCCTTCCCTTTCCTCTCTCTGTAATAGGGCTGTGTCACCGACAATACAATAAATCCTGTATGAATTAGTCTTCCACCACGCATATGATGGCCTACATTTTGCATAGATTTGGGGTTATTTATGATTAACTAAATCATATTATAGCCCCCCTATCCAATATGTTGCATATTGTCGAAGACTATCATCGATTACATAATTTTAAAAATATGAAGTGGCGTGGCCGGGTTGGGTCAGTGGGTAGAGCAGCCGCACATATATACTGAGAGGTTTATGCGTCGACGCAGAGGTGAAGGGTTCGAAAACGACCTGTGACAAATTTCCTGCAGGGCTTCCCCCCCCCCCCCCCTCTCTCTCCCCTTTCTCGCCTAGCTGTCCTGTGAAAAATTAAAGGCGGAAAAGCCCCCCAAAAAATAAAATGAAGTGGCATTATAACTTTACAGGCACTCCAGTTACTTCAAGTTGTTTTAATTGTTTCAGCCTGAATGACAAATCCTTGTGTATCTCTGCCTAGGTCAATGTAACACGATGAAGTGGGCAAACTGTGATGGTACACCATGTGTGTGTACTATTTTGCTCGGCGATAATATACGACAACCGCTGAACTGCTCCTCATGTAAGTAAAATATGTAAGCTGTGATCAAGCCTGTAGATTTCCTTCCCTGTTGCAGGTTTGTTTTGTTGTCACCTGCTCATGATGGGCCTTCTTTTTTGTTTCCCCTTCAGTGATCCCTAAGTGTTTCTTGATGAAGGCTGAGATGTACAGAGCTAAAAAGGGCCTGTCCACCCGTACTGGAGGAAAGCCAGTGGAATCTGCCTTTGTGGACAACGATGGCATCTATGACCCAGAGTGTGAAAGCAATGGCAACTTCAAGGCCAAGCAGTGCAACAACACTGAGGAGTGCTGGTGTGTCAACAGTGCCGGTGTTCGTCGAACTGACAAGGGAGATAAGAATATCAAGTGTGACAAGCTGGTGGAGACCCAGTAAGTTATTTATTTTTTTCCCTTCCCATCAGTGTGGAGAACTAGCTAGATGGAGTAGTTTTACTGTTCAACTCTTAACAGTTTACCGTTTGTCATTTTTCTCCAGCTGGGTTCGTCTTCAGCTGACCCACAAACCTGTGACAACTCCATTGAATGCCAACGATTTGAAGGCGTAAGTATTTTTAACAGCCTGTGCTTTTTTTTTTAATTTTGAAATTAATAAAAAAAAGAATTAACATTAGTTTCAATATGTCGTAATTGTAATTTCTTTCCTTAATACAGCGCAATTGCAAATGCCATTCAAACACGTTATGGCAACTTTGACAAGAGCATGGTGGAGAATGTTGAGGTGAGTGTACAATTTGGGAAGGTGGGGGAACCCAGCTTTTTTTTTTTTGTCTATTTAATTGTCAGAATATAATTACAAAAATACCTGACTAACAAAGTATCATCCTGCAGTATGACGCTGATTCTCGCATGATTGTGGTGGATGTGAAGAAGCCAATAGGAAACCGCCAACATGACCTGGCCAACATGGCCTACTACATGGAGAAAGATGTATGTTGATGGATAAAAATAAAAAATCCTGTACAGTAGATGAGGCTTAAAGAGAGGCCCAGTGACTGACGCTACCATTTTTATCATCTCCTGCAGGTGAAGGTGCTGCCTTTGTTCAAGGATGACAAGGTGAAGTTTGCGCCAACTCTGGGCAACCAGAACGTGGAGATGGAGAACATCCTGGTGTACTACGTGGACGAGGAGGCCCCGACGTTCACCATGAAGAACCTGTCTGGTGGGATCATCGCTGTCATCGTGGTGGTGGTCCTGGCTGTGGTTGCCGGCCTGCTGGTCCTGGTGAGTGAATCTACTTTTATCATTAATCTGGCTCAACCACTGATTTTCTTTACCATGCAAGTCTTATCGTTTTGAATTTTAATATTTTTTTTTTTTGTGTCTGTGTGTAGTTCTTCGCCAAAAAGCGACAGGATCGGAAGTACAAACAAGCCCAGGTAAGATTAACTTCTTGTGATTGACATTTTTCAGCAACACTCTGTAAAATGGACTTTTTGCACCTCGAATGGTGTTTTAACACCATGTTTTTATCTGCTCTTTTTTTTTTTTTTCTTCATTTTAGACAAGCGAGATGGCGACCATGTCTTAAATGAATATCTTTATCGCAGCAGGAGTCTATGAAGAGTAACCTTGTACATCACATTTTTGGATTAACTTTTCTGCAGTGGGTGTGTGCCATTTACCATTTTTATTTGAGGAATACAGATCGTAAAGGAACAATGAACTTGCTTTATGTTGGCACTACTGGTACCGCCATTATTTATAAATTGCAAAGTCTTAAGGCATCGTCCAATCTATATGCCATTTTAAAAACTGCTTTTTACAATATGCTTGGCGCATGCCACATTTTAAATGTTAGAACTTGTTGAATGTTTTAAATTCCACATCATAGATTGTACAGTTTCTTACATACTGTGTTTTGGGTGTTTGTTTTTTTTTTTAAATAAAGTTTTTTTTTTTTTAAAGACTCTTGGATGTTGTGCAGGTTTCGTTGCAATGTAAGGGTTTGTCTGAGAGACTTTGGGCACAGTGGAGAAGTACAGCAGATCATATATGGGGGGGGGGGGGGGGGGGGAAGGGAACAAGCTAGAGGAAGCCACAATTTAGCTTGTCTAGTCTTTTAATTGTATGTATGCGCTGATACTCCAATCTTACAGTCAACACAAACACTTGATGTGTTAAGGTAGTTACAGTATATGGATATATTCTGTATATGGATATATTCCGTAGACACTTTTAACCCTCCCTTTGTCTCACATAAGACACACACACACATAATAGGCCTTTGTTGACATGGGGCAGGTTTCCTACTCGGATGACATTTTTGAATGGGTGTGGCAGACCAGTTTTGATCGTGTCCCTGTTTCTTTTGAAGGCAACTTTTAATTTCGGCTTTGCGTGGTTCACACCTGGAAAATACACCTGTATATTTCTTCTCCAACTACATGAAAGATGTTGGGTTTGAGCTCAGACCTATGGAATGTGAGTGGTTTGTGTATCGGGCGATACTGGTTGGCCGAGACTACCTTGCTGTTAGCGTAGAGGGAGGTGGTTTGTCATTTCTAGCTTTATCTCTGAAACCTTTTTTGTACCGAATTCAACCTGTTCGTCAGGTTCTGGCTCATTCATAAACAAACTCACGCAGTGTCTTCATACACAATAAATACTGACTTTAATAAAGGGACTTAAGCAAGACTACAGTGACTGGCAGAAATCCTCTTAATTGAGCAGAGATTGCGAGGTGGGAAGTTGTTGCACAAGTTGCATTTCAATGAACAAATTCAGGTAAACCTATGGAGGTTTAAAAAAACAAAACATGAGTGTCAACACCTCAGTGTTTTGTGTGGGCGTGCTCCAGCTGAAGGCAGCACTTTAGGATGCAGTTTCTGATTAACCTTTGTGTCACAATTGTTAAGTCCCACTGAAGGGTTGGGTTAAGTCTTCCTCGAAACCACAAAGCAAAACAAAGTCAACATAAAAAAAAGAAGCTGTAAACAGCCTAACTTTGAAAGCACATATCTGCAATACATTGGACTTCATGCATTTGGACTTCCTCTGTTTGATTCTAATCCGTTTCTCCATTTTTCTTCTCCATTGATCGTTTGTCTTTTATGTCTTAGTTCTCTTGCCTCACCCAGTTTTTCTCCCACATAAGCCCTCCCTCCCTCCCTCCCTATTGCTCCATAGCAATGCAAGGACAAAAGCATGTCTCTTAACTAGTTCAGACAGGTTGGGTATCATATATCCTCCCCCACCCCCACCTCTCCTCGCTCTCTTCTCTGTGAGAGACTACAGGAATGAGGCGTGCCACTTGCTGTCAGGCACCTGTTGCAGGTATCGGCGCGTCAGTAACATTCGCACCAATGAGGAAGCTGGACGGCACGTTTTATGGGAAGAGAAACTGGAGGAAGTAGGAAAGAGTGTCTGCCTCTTTTGGTTTCTATGGTATTGGACATAGATTGTATGAAAGATGATTGTATACACTCAGTGAAACAAGTATGCTGTTTGCTGTTTAAGTTTATTCAAGCATGAGAAATGTACAATAATTCCAAGGATGATTATTTTATATGACAAATAAATATAACACCTGACAATACTCACAGGCTTCAGATAATACTGGGAGGGAAAATCAGCTTTTACCTTACCTTGGCTTTGTACCATACATATAAAATTAGTTTTCCAGTTTATCTTTGGATTAGAGAAGAGGAAGACTGCTTCTTTGAGATACCATCATATTCTGTGTCACGCTAGTTGACAGAACAGAGAAACACCATTTCTCTGTAACCCGAGCAACCGCAACATATTTTCACCAACCTGTTCCCTTATCACATCCCCTGACCATCTTCCTCAAAATCTACCTGAACCCTGTGTTACTTCTCTAAATGACGTCGTGAAATACTGAGCAGAGGGATCTCGTTGATTTTAGTCGTGCACGCCACCAGAAAGTATTTGTACATGATTAAAGTTTCACCACTCTCCTGGCTATTCAGTAACTAAGAGCACACAGGGTCCAAACTGGCGTCCTCTTATAAACTACAAACTTTTCCCCGTCGCAACCAACTTGCCCACTCTACGGGCTTACCAATCACATCTGTTGCATTGCAAATATACACACACACACACACACACACACACACACACAACTACGTTAACATTTTTCTTCAGCTGCAGTCTTGCCCTATGCTTTCATCATTTTTGATTAGTATCCTTCATTATACAACGATATCCAACACTGTAAGGGTTTTAATTCCTGGTAGAGTTATTGTGCCCTACAGGGGGACAGAAAGAAAGATACAAAAATACCCTCCTTAACAAGGCGTCATTGCCTTTTCTAAATTGTGTGTGCATTCTTTTTTTAAGACAGGAATACAAAAGTTTACTTCAAAGAACACCTTTAAAAAAAAAAAAAAAAAAAAGATAATGCACCACACAGCACAGATGGATTATTGGAGACTTTAAAACACTAGCTCAGTCTGTCAATAAATAGTGTTGACCTTTCTTTAGAGTCTGACATAAAACAAAGGCGACACATTCATCAGGTAGACCAATATATGTCAAATATGCAGAATGTTAAGCAAAAGCCTCTTAGGACACCTTTGTACCAGCTCACTGCTCCAGTTCCATTATGTTCTCTGAGGAATGCACTAGTAGGTCACCTTTCAGGAGTTCAAATGCTTGAAATTAAAGGACACCAACTCCTAGAACTCCTGTATGATCATAGCAGTAAACTGCTGCAACCTCAGCTCGTCTGTGATATCAAATTATACCAAACGGATATGAAAACGAGTCCAAACTCAAGTGGATGGAGCAACCATGGTTTAGGGAAGACAATACTTGTCACTTCCAGTAGGCAGAGAAGTGACCATTCCACATAGAAGAAATGAATCTGGCCCAAAGAGACACATCTACAGGATCACACTGATAAGAAGGAAGAGCTCTGTGCCAATGGAATTCAGGCCTTGCGCAGCTGTAAATAAATCCTTCATTTTCAAAATTCAAACAAGGTGAAAAAGGCAGCTCAGCGAAGTGAATGTTCCTCAGAGAGATCGGGGACGTGATAGGTTTGCGCCGTCACAGCAGCGTGGGGGTCTTGCTGGGGCGTCCCAGTGCCGGTGGGGATTTGCTCCTCAGATCTCTGCTCTTCAGACTGATGGGCTGGGCCACCATCAGAGCCGGGGCAGAGAGGTGGTGGGCGGCGGCTTTCTGCTGATGAGCGCTGTTGATGTAACTGGAGATGAGGAGGGTGATCTCCCTTATCTGTCGACCGAAACATAAACAAAAATGGACGTCAGCGTGTTTGTGCATGTTGTTTGCATGGACTGGAAATTCACTCAATAATCCTTTATATGGTGAAGCTGATGAAGGCACTTGAGGATTTGCAGTATAAGATAGCAGGAACGTGCTAGTAATTATAAAGTAGTCAACTAAAAAAAACTTTAATTTCAACAAACTTGTCACATGGTTTTATCAAGGGCGACAACAGTACTGACACGTTAAGACTGAAGCTGCTGACAGACAGGGTTTTGTGATATTCAGTGACTTAAAATGCCTCAATTTTCACCATTTTCATGCTAAATTATTCCAAAAAACATGTTTTATTTGGGGATTATAATTGTTTGCCATTTAAAAGAGCAGTTGCACAGGTTAGACTTGACATGTGGCAGAACTCATTCATTACTGAATCTGTTCAACATTTTGGGAAAAACACTTTGACTTTTTTCCACTGTCATATCTGTTATGAATATGAAGCTGGAGCCAACAGCCGGTCAGCTTAGCTTAGCACAAAGACCAGAAACAGAGGTAAACGGTCTGCTGGCTCCAGATTCATATTTACAGGCGTACTGCTCTTCCAACACTGAGCAACAAAACAAGTTAGTGAAGTTCCCGGAATGCCAAACTAATCCTTATAAGTAGATTGTCTGGGTTGTCAGTAGGCCACGAGTGTTATTAATGGTTAAACTGTTTAAGGCTGGCACCAGGCTGATAGACGTCTCATTGTGTTTTATTTGAATGAGTTCATGTTTTGTTTATTTCATTAATGTCTAACAGGTTCCATGAATGTAAAAGGTGGCAGGGGCGGGACTAGAAGGGGGGGGGCATGGGGTGGCCCCCGCCCCTCCTGAAATATGATTGCCCCTCCCCTGGTGTCCCCCAATCTATTAGGCTAGAGTGCAGTCTGACAATTTTGATTTCAATTGGATCAGAGTGCTGTCACTTGGCTGCCAATCGCCCCATGACCAATTCATGTTTCCTAACATGTTTCCTAGGTGATGATGACCTAAATGAAAATGATCTAAAATTCTGATACCATGGAACCAGCACTGGGATTGTTTTTGAAACAAGTGGCTGACTAAGTTGTTCTATCCTATCCAATATTTACTATATTTCCAATCAGGTTTTCAATGCTGTATTCTGATAAAACCGTACTGCATAATGGGTAAACCCTACTTGAGTGTCTGAATGGTCATGATGTGATAAACTCCACTCATCATCGGACACCAGGGTTCAGTCTAATCTCTCACTAACCTTGGAGGCGTCCATCGCAAATAGATATTTCTCTGTAGGTTTGTCTTTGCTGGCGTTGGCCCCGATGCTCTGCCCCACGACCAGCATGAAGTCCTGTTTGCAGCCTCCGAACGTCATCAGGCTCTTGTATGGGTGGCACACCAGCGGCTTCTGAACACACAGATGCACATATTTGTGTTATGACACAAGTATCATATGTGTGAGAAAGTGACAGCAAGTTTCACTTATCAGCATTTTGAATTGTAAGTGTCAACATCTTCTTCTTTTAGTCCAACTAATGTGACGTGCATTTCAAAAATCATGTAGTCGCATTAATTGAGCTATATTAAGTCCTTCCAGAAAAATGCAGTTTTTTGTGATTGGGCAAAACTCCTTGATTATGCGGCACGTTTTCTTAAAAAATGCGATGGAATATGCGGGATATTTATGCAATTTTATGCAAAAACTGCGGTTTCATCATGGCTTCACCGCGGGGTTTGCAGCTTTTCGATGATGTTCACGTCGTGTAATTACGTCACTTCATAACGTTCCCATGGCAACAGGGGAAAATGGCTGCTCGTGTGTGAAGTAAACGCAACATTTTTCAACTTTCTGCTAAGATATATGTGACTTTTTTGCAACGAAAATGCGGGGATTATGAAATCATGCAAGCCCCGCATATTTTGCGCGGAAATCGGCAATTTATGCGGCGAAAGTGCGGCGTATTTGAAAAAATGCGGCCCCCACATAAATATGCAGACTTTGGCTGATTATGCATTGAATTATGCGATCGTATAATCGCATTTTTCTGGAGGGACTGTATATTATAAATACAGTAGTGATTTCAGACCACAGATGCCAAACAGAAATGTGTCTTTCAAAGGTCAGAACTTAAGGAAAACTGGATGCATACTTAGCTTCTTAAAGCTACAGTTGGTATCTTTTATGAAAAATAACTTTCAGCCATATTTGCTCAAAACTTAAATCTACATTGTGTAATTTTTTGAGTTGATTCTTAGCAAAAAGCCCTTTGTTCTTTCACAAATATGTGCTCATTCATGTGTAATTACTTCCACCAACTAATCAAAGTATTCTCGTAAGCGTAGAATCGGCCATTTAGAATCATTCAGAATACATACGAGGGAGTCGCTTGAATGGCGGCCGCCATGTTGCGCCTCCATCTTTAAAATACAATAGCCAAAGAGGGACATACCTCCACCTTTGGCCCTCTTACACTCAGTGGCACCGTGACGAATGCCAGGGGGAGATTACAGGGAAGCGAAAAAGAGAATTAAAACGACAACACGACAGGCAAAGCAACAAGACCAAAGTTAATATTGGAGTGGCTACAACAGCTGCGCGTAAGAGGAGATACTAAGAGCTAATTTCCGGTTCGGCCACCGTAGAAGTTAAAACGCGCTCGGAATGGGAGGGGCTAGAAAGCAATATTTAGTTGCTTGTCATATACAATTTCACCGCTAGATGAGAGACATTCATACACAATGCTCCAGCCGGTGGGCGGGGATTAATTTTGGCTCAACTTGGTCACAAACTTTCTTATAGCTAAACAGTAACACTAAAATATATTTCTGAAAACAGTTGAGGTTTGATGTAGGCAACGCAGTGACAGAGTCTTGATTCATATTTGATCAGCACTGCCTGGTTTGAGGTTTGATCTCAGTTCACAAGCAGTCATTGTCAATGCATTAAAGACTCCTCGGTTCTGATTGGCTGTTTTTCCTTTGGGCGCACCAGAGGGAGGCAAATGATCTGTCTCATGTACGACTGTCACCATATAATGACAAGCAAGTATGACATGACTAAAACATTTTTTTTATTTTTTTTTTTTAAATAAAAGTTCTGTGATGGTTTGGACATTTCTGTTGCCTGGTTTTGTATATTTTGGTTTCCTGTATTATTATTTCTGTACGTTTATTTATGGTGTTTACCCTGTCTTGACTGTGTTCTGTGTATTGTGTGTTTTTTGGTTAATTCCTGTGTTCTCTGTTGTGTTGTGTCAAGCTTCTGTGTTTAGTTGATTTCATGTTTTCTGTCGGTTGTTCCTGTTTCCTGTTTTATTTTGATTCTGTCTTGTCATGTCCAGCTTTACTTTGTGTTTTCCCGCCTTGGTTGATTGTCCTGCCCCGTCCTGATGTTGTCTCACCTGTTCCTGGTTTGCTCGTCTCCTAGTTTATTTAGCCTCTGTGTTTCCCTTTGTGTCTTGTCAGATTGTTTTGTGTCCTTGTGTCGTCCGTTTGTGTGAGTTTGTGTGCTTCTCCGTGTCTCTTCTGGTCTGTTTCTACCCCTCCTGTATTTCCCTGGTTTTTGACTCCCTTGGTTTTTTGTTGGATGCCTTTTCTTGTTTTGGAATCGGTTTTTGCCTGCTGCTTCATCCAGGACTCCCTTTGTTCATTTTTGTGTTTTGACTAATAAATCAGACCTAACAAACCTTCTCCTGCCTGCCTGCCTGCCTCTCCCTGCATTTGGGTCCTTTAATCCCAGAATCGTAACAAGTTCCTTACTGAACATTTAGATAAAACACTGCATCACTGTGTGCTTATTGGTCAGCATCAAAACACCGTGCGTCAAATGAGTGCTTAATATTAGAAACCATTTCCTGCTCCACTGCAAGGTTATAATGGTTTTGAATTTGATTTAGTTTTGACTTTTCAATTTCATTTTTAGTTAGTTTTCAGAGTGTGTTTGCTAGTTTAACTTTAGTTTCAATTTTTCAGAAAGATTTAGTTTTACAGTAGTCTTAGTTTGTTTTTAGTTAGGGCCACTATGGCCAGGTATAATGTCTCAGACTTATGTAGCTACATTTACATACAAACAAGGTGCATCAGAACAAGGACTAGTTTCTTTCCAAAAGCCATAACCACTTTGAACTTACACATGCACTGACTTCACTTCACAGTCTTACCCCCCAACCCCCGGACTTTCTTCTACCCACCTACTGTGCAATATTTAATATTTAATACTTCTGATAACACTGATAATTCTGTGCAATATCATTATTTCACACTGCGTATCACACTGTATACAAACCATATTTATCTTTCTATTTTTATATATGTATATAGCATCTCAGAACTGTGCACCTCCCCCCCCCCTTTTTCTTTTGCACAACTTATTTTATTCCATGTTGTTACATTTCTCTTGCGTACATGTTGAGACTGGAAAAGGAGTTGCTTCAATCTCGTTGTACATGTGTATAATGACAATAAAAGGCATTCTATTCGAAAACACATGGAGAATGGCCGTGATGTTTAATGTTTAATCTTTGTGCTACTTAAAGGAACACGCCGACTTATTGGGACTTTAGCTTATTCACCGTAACCCCCAGAGTTAGATAAGTCCATACATACCCTTCTCATCTCCGTGCGCGTTGTAGCTCTTTCCGACGGCTCCACCGGTAGCTTAGCCTAGCACGGATCCTGAAGATAATTGGTTCCAACTAGCCTACTGCTCCAAATGAGTGACAAAATAACACCAACATGTTCCTATTTACATGTTGTGATTTGTATAGTCACAGGGTGTACAAATAACAAGATCACATGAGACACAGCCATCTTCTAACCTTATATAAACTGGGAACTATATTCTCAGAAAGGCGAAGCACTAGTGCTAGGCTAAGCTACCGGTGGAGCCGTCTGAAAGAGCTACAACACGCACGGAGATGAGAAGGGTATGTATGGACTTATCCAACTCTGGGGGTTACGGTGAATAAGCTAAAGTCCCAATAAGTCGACGTGTTCCTTTAAGTGTCCGATGTGAAGCAATTACGGCACAGCGCCATCTCCTGGAATGTCAGTTCAATATTTGTGGTTGTGTCACAATGAGAGTGGATTGAAATGCATGCGGTCTCCTTTTTTTTAAGTAGTGATATATTATAGATAACAACTAAAACTGAATTTATTAATTTGTATTTAATTTCTATTCTTTTTTTTTAAACCGGCAAATAGTTGAGGTTTAGTTTTTCTTGAAGGTGCCACTTTTTGTTTAGTGTCAGTTTACTAAAATAATTTTGCACTGCTTATTTTCGTTTTCGTTTAACCCTATTCAACTACTTGTATGACTCATAAATACTTCATAAATAATTCTACTCTCAGTGACTTCTAACTGACAACTTGAACATGTCAGGACAGGTACATGGGAGACGCTTACAACAGAGTTGTTTTCCAGAACGCCAATACCATCTTCATGCACTGCCAGCCAAACACGTGCACCCTGCTCTGGAGAGGGAGTGATGGACTAAAAACAGAGAGACACACACATCAATTCCGAATCAATTTTCATAATACTAATATACTGAGAGTAAATACAAACAGTATGCTACACAATCATATTACAATGTCACTGCTCTAGATCCTCACCGAACAGGACACACATAAAGTGGATACACTGTATGTTTAATCAGATGACGATTTTTTTAATCTAGGCTGATGATAAGATAATTTGTTGTTTAATGTACAAGAGTTCACAGTTCACAGTTCACAAACACACACACACACACACACACGCACACACACACGCACACACACACACACACACACACACACACACACACACACACACACACACACTTACCTCTGCTTCAAATAATTTGGCTCCAAAGAAAGGCCACTTCCTGGCAACGGTCAGGTAGATCCTGACACACTCGGGGGAACTTCGACCCCTGAGGGAGGCCCAGCGGGCAGAGAGGCGCAGCAGCAGTTGTCTGACAGAGGGGGAGGTGGAAAACATTCAACATATTTATTTGATTGCCACAATCTATTATGACAACAGTGTTCATTTTAAAATCGGTTGTGCTGCATAACTTGAAAGACTCCTATTGTTTGATTCTACAGCTTTTCGACCTCAAAAAACTTTCTACAGAGATGTAATCAGACTGGGATTAGTATGAATGATGCTGATAAAAGTTATGTATGTTCAGGATTATGGAAATTAAGGGGTTAACTGCCACGGCAACTTCCTGTGATGGAAACCTATACTTTATGACTGTAACAAACAGATTATACCATTATAACTGAGCTAACGTACTAAAAATCTGAAATATATAGCCAACTAAATAAATAGATACACACACACATGAAAGTAGGAAATGTGAGTAGACTGAATCATAGCCAGTGTTCTGTGTTCTGGTACCTGAGCTGCTCCTCAGACGTGGTCCTGCGGTAATGTTTTGGGTAAAATCTGTCCAGAACCTGTTTCAGGGTTTGGTTAGACTTGGTCTGGGCTGATCCAGGAGCTGAGAAGGGACGCTCAAAGTCCCCAAACTCCACCTGAACACAGACACATAAGTGTTAATACTGTATTGGATTTTGGTCAGGTCTAGCAAATGCGGTTTTGGGACTCTGCTCTCCTGTCGTGAGGTTCCTATGTAATCTTGTTATAATATTATTCTGTTGAGTTTGTACCAAGGAATAGAATGTGGCCTGATTAGAAGCATGTGTTCAGTGTTCTAAGAAGATGTCGTACGGTGATTGAGTTAAGAGCCCACTCCCTCTGTGTATAAAACAAATGCATGACTGAGAACATGATTATATCTCACTATTACAAACTATTTTTTTCATTGTAATTGTCAGACCTGGGCCAGCAGGGCAGCCATTTCCAGAGCCAGTTCCTTGTTGACAGGGAAGTGTCCCGCTACAATGGCCTCATTTGTCTGATAAGCCAGCAGCAACCTCTCCCTCTCTGACTCCCCCCTGACCTGGAGTGAGAAGTACAGCCTGAGCGGATGGAAAGGGAAAGACAGAGACAGTAAAAGTGAAAAAAAGGAAAAAGAAGGCTAGAAGTTGGAAAATACAGACGTGAATGATAGATACAATAGATGGTACATTGTTGAACTTCCTTGGGTTGTCCGTGTTGTATTTCCAAAACAGTAAAACCGTTTGGTCTCCATCACAGTTGAGCTTAAGAAGATTTAGAGTAAATCAGTGATCTTCAACCCCTAGGGGGTCCTCAGAGTCATTGCAGGGGGGGCCGTGAAATTATTGTTTAATACATTTTAGAAGGTTTTTTCCCCCCAAAATTAAAATAAGCGGAAAATATACATTAACATGAATCTAACATATTATTGGGAAAGATAAATCGGCCTATTCGTAAAAAAACAGCACCAACCCCAACAACATTGATGATACGTTTATTGGCCTATAGGTAAGGTACCCACTATCATAGCCATCCATATACAGTGAAGCTTAAAGGACAATTCCGGCGCAAAATGAATCTAGGGGTTAATAACATATGTGTACCCAGTCGACATATGTTTTCATGCTAATCGCATGTGTATTTAGCTTGAAACAAGCTAGCGTGAACTGGTGATTAGCTGCTAATGCTACCTTTCGGGGCAGAGGGTAAATCGCTATTTTATACCACTAACAAGGCTCAAAATAGCACCACACTTCCACGGTAGCATAATGAGGGTCTTCTTGCGGGCACCATCTTGGAAAACACAATCAGTCGAACGACGAACGCCGTGCAACCAGTAACCAGTAACATAGTTCAAACACAACGTTCGTGATTCGACTGGTCATGACTGTTTTCCAAGATGGCGTCCGCATGTAAACATGAACACTACTGTCTTTATAATCTTTCTAATAAACTGTCTGTACACTTACAAAGTTCTCAATGCTTCGGTTTATATGTAGGGACCCTCATTATGCTACCGTTGAAGTGTGGTGCTATTTTGAGCCTTGTTAGTGGTATAAAATAGCGATTTAGCTAGAAAGCTAGCGTTAGCAGCTGATCACCGGTTTGCGCTAGCGTGTTTCAAGCTAAATACACATGCGATTAGCATGAAAACATGTCCCAGAGAACGGTTGACTGGGTACACATATGTTATTAACCCCTAGGTTCATTTTGCGCCGAAATTGTCCTTTAAGGATTCACTGTGCCTTCCACATGTATGTTTGACATTGAAACATGATGATATTTGAATATGTAAATAGTAGCTTAGTATTGTAGGGCACCATAAAAAGTTACACTACATGTTATGTTAGGCCTAGTTTAATATGCAACGCAATACAATATATGTAGTAGGGGGTCCCTGCTCGTCTTTCTTTCAGGTTAAGGGTCCTTGGCCTAAAAACCGTTAAAGACCCATGGAGTAATTGAAGTAAAAAATACATTCTGCTGTATTCCTGTAAAGTGACCCATTATCATAAACCTGTTGAACGTTGTATGAATATTAAAATTTTTGCCACCATAGGGCTGGTTGGGTCCTTCTCTACCTGTTCTTGTAGGTGAGGCGGACAGTCCTGGTGCTTTCAGACTTGCCAGTGTGCTGCTCCTTAGAGGCTTGCTCCCATTTGGAGATAATGTCACAAATCTGCAGGCGATATGGAGACGACAGGTTCGCATGAAGTGTTAAGGGTTAAGTGTTAATATAACACTTCCTATGTTTAAAAAGTCGTCGTCACATGAATAAAAAGATGCACCTTGATGCCTCCTTGCAGGCAGTGTTCCAGCTCTCTTCCAGTAGGGTCATCAGTGTACAAGCTGAAACCAGATAGCCCTGTTTTCCTTATGCCGGTGTCCTGGTTGAGGCGACACTGGAACTCGTCCACTGTGGTCGAAGCATCGAAGCTCACCACCTATGGAAATGCGACGAAATGCAGAGGACAACGCTCAGATAGCAAAAGTTTTAAAATAATTCTAAACGTTCAAATCTTCTTCAACTTTGAATGGTTCCAAATTGAGAATGGTTTCCCGTATACATAGCACATACTTGCAGAGAATATAGAGACACTTCTTAAACATATTGATAAATACATGCATGAGAGTAAGGAAGCATTTTTTTCGGCCATCTCATCATCTAACAAGAAGCAGCTCTTTGTGGCTGTACTTTGGCACAGTGGTGCTTTAAGCTAAATGCCAACGTTGTCATGCTAACATGCTCAACGTGAAAATGCTGACATGATGTTTACCATGTAAGCTTAAAGTGTAAGCATGATAACATTTGGTACTTAGCACCAAACACAAAGTGCAGCTGAGGCTGATGGGAATTTGATGAGGTTTGCAGGCCAAGGTATTGGATAAACAAAAGTTTTGCATGATGCCGACCCTAGAAGAAAAGTTGAGAGATCAACAATATGATTACAATTCATCCCAAGGGGCGATTCTAAATGTAATGGCAATCATGTAGCAATATTTTCTTTGGAATTGTGAGATGTTATCACTTCCTGAAAGCATGCACAGAGAGAGCCAGGGGACAGGTAGTGACAAAAACAAACACTTCAAGAGAAACCTTGACTCAGAGCGTACAGGTAGATGCTTGGGTGGGGCAGTGAAGCATGTGAGCATGTGCACAGACAGTTTAAAACACTTATGACTTGTGACTTATTACAGTGGACTGTTGTTGTACGTGTAAACTGTGTGTGATTTCAGGCTACGATGTAAGAACGTAGAAGCAAGATTAAAACCGTTAGCATGAACTAGCTTTGAATGCTTCACTGTTATTGTTATTGTCTGTCTTCCTGTGTATTACTACCTGGTAGGTGTTATTGAGGAAGTGAACAGGGACGCTGAATGGCAGAGAGTGATGATAGGGATTCCTCAGTAGGATCGACAGTATCTCCATACGGGACGGCCTGGCATGCCTCTCGCCCTTCTGCTGGGTCCGCTCCATAGAGCGCTGGCAGTAGATGGCATACTTACCCACCTCAGTCCTGAGGATACAGTGTATATAAGTACAGTATATAAGTGGTACAGCAAGTATATACTGTAATTGGAATTCACTCAGAGCAGCTACAATTTGGAATATACAGTATGTGAACAATATTGCTGTGCTCACTAAATGATCATGATTAATCTAGTAAGTGATCACCATATACCTATGTTTATGCTGATATATGTTTGGAGAATGTTAATGTATGCTCTTATAGGGGCACTCCAGTGATCTACTCTTAGTATTGCACTTCCATAAGGTTGGGAGATTTACAGGAGACACATTTAAAGGTCCCATATGTGCTCATTTTCAGGTTCATACTTGTATTTCGGGTTTCTACTAGAACATGTTTACATAATTTAATGTTCAAAAATCACTTTATTTTTCTCATACTGTCTGTCTGAATATATCTGTATTCGCCCTCTGTCTGAAACGATCCGTTTTAGCCCCTGTCTCTTTACAACCCCCCAGGATAAAGGGACCAAAGAACTGTGTTGTGTTTTGGAGAACTATGGACTGACTCAGCATGTGACGGAGCCCACACACAATAAGGAGCACACTCTGGACTTGATTATCTCCAAGGGTCTGAACATTTCCAAGGTTGTGGTGACTGACGTTGCTCTCTCTGATCATTCCTGTGTTTTCTTTAATGGCACTATCTCTGTGCACAAAAGTGTTCAAACAAAGGTAATTAGAAAACGATATATCACTGAAAACACCAGTGAAACATTCATTCAGCTTTTCTCCTCCACACCCGCCCTCTCTGGGGTCTCAGTCACTGAGCTTGTAGATCATTTCAACTGTAAAATTACAAATGTTATTGATGCCATTGCTCCCACTAAGGTCAAAGCTGTCTCTGGTAAGAAATGATCTCCATGGAGAAATGTTATACTAGTGAGAACAGAAAAAAGAGAGTGGCGAAAAGCTGAACGCAGGTGGCGAAAAACGAATCTCCAGGTCCATTATAATAACTATAAAGAGAGACTTCGCATTTATAATTTGGACCTGAGGACTGCAAGGCGGTCCTTCTTCTCTGACATTATCGCAGAAACAATAATAATTCACGTACTTTGTTACTCCAGTACCAGTAGCATCTGAACTTTTATCTACCAAGGCCTGTAATGAATTTGCCTCCTTCTTGAAAGACAAAATTCAGATTTAAGAATTAGATCGTCAGTGCTTCCATATCAGGTACAGGATATGTGTTGTCACAGCGTTCACGCAAAACAAATTCCAATATGACCCAATTTCATACGATCAACCATAAAAACCTGGAGGACATTATACAACAACTGAAAACCTCCTCCTGTTGCCTTGATATTCTACCAAAGGGCGAATTGTTTGGCTTCAGATCTTCTAGAGATTGTAAACACGTCTCTTCTCTCAGGTATCTTCCCACAGGCCCTAAAAACTGCAGTCATCAAGCCACTCTTAAAAAAGAACAATCAAGACTTCACTAATGAGCAACTATAGGCCGATATCAAACCTTCCATTTTTAAGTAAAATCATTGAAAAAGTGGTTTTCCAACAACTCCACCTTTTCTTGTCACTAAACAATGGAACAAACTCCCAGAAAACTGCAGGTCTGCCGCAACTCTCACTTCTTTTAAATCAAGGCTGAAGACCATTCTTTTTGATGTTGCCTTTCTTTACAGTTTTTCTCAATTGCTAAAACACTAAAACCCATTGGCTGAAGAAAGTTCTGTTGTCTGTTGTCAATTCCTTAAACCATTTCACATGGTAAAACACCATTTGCAGATCTCACTTGGACTTTTCAGCAAAACTCTAAACACATTCTCGTTCTCAAAACACATTCTGCACTCTAATGCACATGTGATCCATACTGGTAAACACAAGAGGGGACAATCACATAAAAATAGAGAACATTGATTGAACACAACCACTCAAAATTGATTTCACTTGTTTCAAATGATGTGACACAACCAATATAAGCCAGTTCAGAGAGCAAACAGGTTGTTGAAGGTAGGAAGGAGAAAGTCTGAGAATGGATAGATGAAACAATGTGAGAGGACGAGTGTGTATGCGAGGTGTCAGGGCTGGATACGGCACACAAGAGGCTTCTTCCCCCGTTGCCTCAGGAGGGACTATATTGCTCGTGATGTCGACGAAGTGCTCTGGCCTGACCCAGCCCAAAGACAAGAATAAGCACATTGATCACATGTTTACTCCTTTGATTTTTGTCCCTTTGAGTATTGTATACTGTAGTACAGTGCATTGTAGGCTGTATACTGTACAATGGACACATTGTATGGCCCTGAACATTGTGCTTTCCATTTGTTACTGTAACAGTACTGACTGCTCAATAGATTTTGGCTGGTTGCAGGTTCATATCAACAAAGAATTACAAGAATCAGTATCACAGAGACAAAGGACAAGTTTGTGAGATGCAGGGTACAGTACTGTAAAAATAGGGGTACAAGGAGGAGGAAGAACAAAAACAATTGCATAGAGCAAAGCACAGTAGTAATTTCTAATCAATTTTGAGCTACTATGATAGAACATGTTTTCGTTCATCCAAAGACAATGACGGAAAAATATGAAATTTGTTTTGAGATTAAAAATGTACTTCTCCCTGAGAACTATGTTTTGAACAATGTGTTTTCTATTTTTTTGGTGTATTGTTTACTGACTGCTTGATAGTGTATATCATTTTGATCACTTTGTTTATGATTTGAGAGCAGTGTTTGATTTTGAACACAGGTAAAACTGTTTTGAGGCGAAAGTTTAATTTTGCAAGAGGAGTCAGAGGTTTTGTAAATAGTGCTTGAAGATGAGGTTTTGTGTTTAATGTTTTCAGAAAATGTAGCAATTTTCAGTAATTGTGTTTTAGCAATTGAGAAAAACTGTAAATAATTGTTCATTTCTTATACTGAATTAAAAAGTAAGACCGGTGGGACCGGCCCGTTCTGGAAACGGCAAGGATTGAGGGTGGATTGCGTGTATAGAGCAACGGCTTATACATAAGCCAATACTAGCACCATAAAATCTTTTTAAAATAAAATAAAATTGTATCTGCTTTTATATTTTTAACTGTTTTTAACTGCTCTTTAATGTTTAATTTCTTATACTTTTTTAACACACTTTTTTTTTTTTTCTTATACTTTTATTCTTGTATTTTAATCGTTTTTATGTAAAGCACTTTGAATTGGCCTGTTGCTGAAATGTGCTATACGAATAAAGCTGCCTTGCCTTGCCTTGCCTCAGACATCTTACCTGGACATAATGGTATCTTTGCTCTTTTACCTGTTTCTCTCAAACGGTACAGTGTATAGTTGTTTCATTCTTATTTGGTGTTTGTGAAGGCTTGTGAAGGAAAAAAAACTGTAATAGCATCTTTAGTTAGGCCTTCCCTGCATGGTAAACGCCGACGTCTTTCAAGCTCTACACCAGATAATTGTTTTTGGTTAAAAATAGCTATAAACTAAATCCAAGATAGGCAAATCGACTTCAGAGCCCCAGTTGACCTTATACTTGTACTAATATATACTGTTTTCACAGGCTGAGTAGTCCTCGTGATGAGTAAACTGAATGTGTTTGTATGTGTATAATGGGTGGAGTACCCCTTTATATGAGTCGATTCTAAGTTCTTACAATGTTCATTGCATCAGTACATAAAGAACTATATTTCACACGAACTGAGGTATGTAAACTGAAACCAAGTTGATTTACCCTTCGGTACATTTCTGGAGGGAGGTAATGGAATGAGCAGCCAAATTGTATTCAAATACATGCACAGCAACAAGCTGTGACATGTGCTGTAGTCTGCATTATGTTTCTGTGGTGCACAGAGAAAAATAATGAGGCTACCACGGACGTTAGTACAGAAGGATTTGCTAAAGGGATTGTAAAAGGCTGGCTCCATGATAATGTCATGTCAGTATTATCTAAGTATAGTATGTACAATAAGACAACTTTGGCCCTGCACAAAAGACATCATAGATGACGACGATCACTAAAATCATTAGGCGGTCGACAGAATATCAGTTGACAACTAATTCGATAATTGATTATTTTGGTTTTATAGTTTGAGTCATTTTTCAAGACATTGTCTGGTTCCAGCCTCTCAAATGTGAGGATGTTCTGCTCAGTGCAAATCTTATACAAAACAAGACATTTCAAAAACCAGGTTGGGGGAAACTACCTACCATTTTACAGAAAAAAATGATGAATGATTAATGAAAACAAAATAATGGGCAGATGAATTACTACTGAAAATAGCCCTTAGTTGCAGGCCTAGTTAATATAAGTATAACATGTGGGTAATAACAGGGGCGGAGCCAGAAGTTTGTAAACCTTCAGGGCTCAGCCCAAACTGGTCCGGGGGCATGCTCCATTTACGACAGCTATATGCACTAGTTTCCAAGCCATTTCAGATACTAGAATGCCTAAAAATCTGTACATCATTTGTTAAAAAAAAACAAACATGATAATTGCCAAGGAAAAGCATCTTCCTATAGAGCCTACATCCTCTTTTGTATGTAATTGTTTTCCAACTGTCTTCATCATTCTGAAACCCGAACACAAGAAATGTTGAGAATGACTAATTTTTTACTTTTGCAACCTAAAAATAGGCAAAAATGGTCTGAGGTTACTATTTTTAATTTACAAAACATAGGTAGGGTAGGAATTAGGCATAAACAGCATTACTAATCTGGAAAACTGTTTTTAGAGTTCACAGACTATGTGGCGATATTTCCCCAGTAATAGAACTTTTGCTCCATTGATTTGCCGGTCCAGTCAGAGAGACTGAGGGGAAATGACATGAAGATGAAGTTATTTTAAAAACCTAAAATATTTGGGACTTTTGGTGAAAATATTCGGGGCTGGAGCTCCAGAAGCTGTTTTTATAATTTCTGTGGTGTTTCTAAATGATTATGTTTTTTAACCGTTATGTTTTTGTCCCTTGTTAAATGTTGTGCCCCTTGATTCTTCATGCTAACGTCCTGGCCCCTGATGTTTTCTCACCTGGAGTCTCCGTGTCTTTTGAGGTGAACCTGGAGCAGCCAGAGGAACGGGTGCTGAGGCAGAAACAATCCGACACACAAGGCTAGAAACTGCCAACCCTGAAGAATGACATGCAAGCACACATTCTGTACAAACTGTCACAAACACGAGACAGAGAATCAGTATAGAAAGCACTAGAAGCATCGGTGCAGCATTTGAGAGACAGACTGACAAACTGCAGCTTCTCCTTGTCACATACTGTATTTTTTTTGGAACAATTTGCAACAACTGTGTCTGGTTTTGGACCTGTTAATTAGACACTGAGTTCATTCATGTACAATGTCACAGAGGAAACTGTGATATGACTCATTCTGTTTTTTTCCTGAGACATAATCATACTTTGGAATTTCCTATCTGTTTTGAAACTAACAGGTAGTGCTGAACATTCATCTGTAATTTCTGCCCTCTGCTGGTGTTACTGGTATTTTTGGTTATTGGATACGGAAGATCACAACTACAGGAGAGCTTCTGGTCTTTAAAAGCAGGTATATATTTCAAGGCCTTTTCAGGACTTGCTCTCTGCATCTAAAAGCTCTTTTGGTAATCAAGCCAAAATAAGGGATACACGGCTCTTCAAAAGTACAGTTTTAAACTTAAAGCTAGGATTGTCCACATAGACTGAAAGGATTTTAAACTGATTGTTTCCATATGTTTTTAAGCACTTAAAAAAAATGAAATCCATTTACTCAGTGAACGCTGATGATTCCAAACCTTTTTTTCAGACACCCTGTTCTTTCAAATGTCAGTATTTCCTGTAAATAACACATACTACTGCTGCCACTGTGTGGTGAGAATGCAAACCTGCAGCGGTCCTGGATGGCCGTGTGGCTGCCTCCTGCGGGTCTGTTTAATGAGCTGGCAGAAGAACTCATTCTGGAGCTCTGGGTGGGCCAGACACACCTGCAAAGCACTCTGGGCCAGTGAGACATGGTAGTCGATGGCCGGAGAGTCAATGGCTACGTTGATGAAAAGCTGACAAGTCTGAGGAGAGATGATAGTTAGAGTTTAAAAAGACAGACCCAGGGAGAGAGATCATTCTGTGATAAGGGATAAAAACTGCATATCGATGCTGTGTGTGTGTGTGTGTGTGTGTGTGTGTGTGTGTGTGTGTGTGTGTGTGTGTGCGTGTGTGTGTGTACCTTAAATAGTTTAACGGCCTCTGTCTGCAGAGCTTGTGAAGGCAGGGTGGTGAGAGGAGACAACAGAGCTTCCTTACTGAAACACAACATGGGATGTCTCCAGATCTGAGAGTCTGGAAGACAGAGAGACAAACTGCTAGCTAAAGGCAGTAATAAGCACAAGTCATACAAGTGATCAGATCATCTAATTTAGGGCTATTTATTAGGGTGATAACATCCTCAATTTAGTATCAGGACAACAAGCATGATTGAAAATAAATTTCATTCAGAATGGTCTACCCTCTATCAGGTGGTTACTTTTGCAGATGGTGTGATGTTATGCATGAAACCGTTTTATTTTTCATTAAAGTGCTCATATTATGCTCATTTTCAGGTTCATAATTGTATTTAGAGCTTGTACCAGAATAGGTTTATGTGGTTTAATTTTCAGAAAACACCATATATTTGTTGTACTGCACATTGCTGCAGCTCCTCTTTTCACCCTGTGTGTTGAACTCTCTGTTTTAGCTACAGAGTGAGGCATCTCACTTCTGTTCCATCTTTAAGGACTACTAGCCAGTCAGAAGCAGAGTATGAGGGCTTGCCACGCTAGCAGCTAGGCGAGCATTATAACGTGTTACAAAGTGACCACGTTTGTCTCTGAAGTAAAGGCTGGACTACAATAGAGCTGTTTGGAGCAGTTTGTGAACAGTGTTTTCTGTTGGAGATGCTAACTCCCTTTGGGGTGGACTTTGGGATTTTTCATTTAGTAAACCTATAACTTGCACCAAAAAAGATATATAACACAATAAAGGAAAGGGGAAAAGCCAAAAAGCATAATATGAGCACTTTAAGTAAAAAAACGCAGGCAGCTATTAGTTAATCACAATCAAAGACGACAAAAAGAAAATCATTTGTAGGAGATTCTTACTTGGATCTCCGTCCAGTTGGAAGAGTTTTCCCACCAGTTGTTCAAACTCAGTGCCGACTTTACCCACGGTGGTGCCCGCCGCCACAGACAGATGGTACAGCCACGAGTCCTATAGAATCACACACATTAACATCAGTGATACCAGATCAAATAAACACAAGAAATCTTCACATTCTGTTCATACTAAGAATAGAATTAGGCCTAGTTTAAACTTAAAACACAGTAAATTCCCTCTGAAAGCATTTACATTTTTTTTGTGCTAAACCAACAATGTCTGAGGGAAGCATTTGAATGCAGCAAAGGTAAAGCAGATTTCCTTTCTGATTTGTTAATAATGAATAGAAGAGCCCCACATACAGACATTTTAACTTCAGTATAGAAAATACAAGGCTGATACACTGTCCTGATGACTAATCTCTTGCAGCAAATTTGGAAGTGCAGAGCAGAAAAATTGCAGCCCTCACAAAAGAAAGAAGAACTTTCTTTCAGAGCGACGCTGACCTTTTCGTGGCGGGACTCGATGAGCAGGTAGGTCGGCCCTTGCTCTTGTGGGTGGATGGCTATGGTAAAAGATGCTGCCTGTAAGCCCCGCCCACATGCCTTTAGGTCATCATCTGAATCTCTTGACCTGTCTACCTCCTCCACCTGGGCCTCCCACAGCTTAATCTGACCCAGGGGGAACTGGAAACACACACACACACACACACACACACACACACACACACACACACACACACACACACACACACACACACTGAAATAAAAGGTAACATCTTTTGTGTTGCACCACTGCACAAAAATAAACATGGTTCTCACACCTTCTTAAACATCAAATCATGGGCTCTTAAATGACTTTCCAGACCCAATTTAGTCAAATTAAATTTAAGACAGGGATCAAGGTTCATTACTGTTACACATTTTTATAATAAGAACTAGCAGGCTTTACAGCACTTAGTACGTCACTTCAGGTAAAACGAAAAGACGAACATGACGGGAGCATTATAATTCTGTCTCTACATGCTGTAAATCTTACATAATGGGAGAATTGATGTTGAATCTTACCTTGTCCTCTTGGCTGCGGAAATAGTACAAGGTTTTGCCAATCAGGGCACACCAAACCCGCTTAGAGTAGCCGTGCTTCACCTGCCATGGAGCAAGAAACTAATTTCACTAACAGCAGTTGACAATCTAACATTAAATATGTGGTGGTATATAGATGTAGAAATGCTTTGAAAAAAAATTATTGCACAAAAAAACTTTTCATTTAGGTAAAGTTCTGTTTTTTATGAAATGGTATTTTCCTTTTGGGCATTTTAGGTCTTTAATAGACAGGACAGCTGTAGACAGGAAATGGGAAGAGAGAAAGAGAGAGAGAGAGAGAGAGGGAATGACATGCAGCAAAGGACTGCAGGTTGGAGTTGAACATGCGGCAGCTGCAGCAAGGACGGAGCCTTTGTACACGCCTTTGCGCACGCTTAACCAGGTGAGCTACCAGGGTGCCCCATGAAATGGTAATTTTTTTAAAGGAACACGCCGACTTATTGGTACTTTAGCTGATTCACCGTATCCCCCAGAGTTAGATAAGTCACGTCAGTCAGGTGATGCGAGCAAATCACTCCACAGAAGTAGCAGTGCTTCGTCTTCTGAGAATATAGTTCCCAGTATGTATACGGTTAGAAGATGGCTGTGTCTCATGTGACCTTGTTATTTGTACACCCTGTGACTATACAAATCACAACATGTAAATAGGAAAATGTTGGCGTTATTTTGTCACTTATTGGGAGCAGTAGGCTAGATGGAGCCGGTTACCTCCAGGATCTGGGCTAAGCGAGGCTAGCGGTGGGGGCGTCAGACAGAGTTACGACACGCACGGAGATGAGAAGGGTATGTATGGACTTATCTAACTCTGGGGGATACGGTGAATAAGACAAAGTCCCAATAAGTCGGCGTGTTCCTTTAAGTCAAATTGCTGGTAGGTTGTTGCACCTTGATGAGCAGTCCCTTCATGCCGGGGCGAATATCCGGCTGGGTGAAGAGAGGACTGGCAGCTTTCACCCTGAGCACACTCTGCAGCACCCTGAGCCACTCCTCCAGCAGGTTAGGGGAGTCAGCCTTCAGGTAGTACACACGCTTCCCTGTCACCACCTACAGTACACACAACAAGAAAAACACGGGTGAACGCGAGGATGAATTCGAATCGTTTTTTAATTGTGCAACTGCATTTCGTGATTAAAGGTGCCAGGATTTGACTGGATAGAATTGTGTTAGAGTAGACAGATATTCAAATACCTGGAGGACTTGTTTTCCGTCTCCACGGGCGATGCTGCTGGTGGCATTGACTTCGATCTGACCCTGAGGTTTTCTGATCACATCACTCTATGGGAGAATAACAAAGTTTTACAGAGGCTCACTGCAGAGGTACAGACATACATCCACTGAGCTGAATAAAAACAAATGAGCTGTCAACAGAACAATAGATGAATACCATTCATACCACATTTAATAACATAAGACAAACGTATATGGAATATGTACAAGTTCAAAAGAACATTTTCAAAAAAGCACTAAAATTGTAATTGTGTTACTTGCATAATAAGCAACAGAATTATAAAAGCTGTTGCGTAAAACCCACAGGTGAGTTGTAGTAGAGCAGCTCTCCGTCTTTGAGGACAAACCAGCGTCTCTTCCATGTTTTCTTCCAGGTCTTCACCATTTTCAACAGGTAGCCTGACTTCTCCATTGGTTCCTACACAAATACAACACTGTTCAGCTTGATTTACTGTAAAGTGCAGTGGATGGAAGAGTAACTCATTAAAATAGGCAAAAATGTTCCCTCCTCCTACCATTTAGAGACGGGTCCTTCTGAGCTTAAACCGATTAAGGTCACCATACTAAGTTATTCAAGTTTACGCCTAAAATACAGTCTATGTAGTTGTGTGTAATATGCGAAAAACAATACCTACCATAAATGAAAATACAAATTAACAAAAGTTTTTTGTTTTTGTTTGCCTTTTTTTTGAAGTCAACAAAGTTTTGAATTTCCCTGCACAATAGAATATCAAATTTTTCAGTCTTTATTGAAAATGTTTTCTATAAAAGTTCCCCAAAAATTCATTGAAAGCACATTGTCTAATCCAGTGTTGTAATGTAACAAAGTACAAATACTTCACTACTGTACTTAAGTAGAATTTTCACGTATCTGAACTATTGTTATTTATATTTTCGGAAACTTTTACTTTTACTCCACTACATTTCCTAAATAAAATGTTTACTTTTACTCCACTACATTACCACTAAGCATCTTAGGGTGTTTTCACACCTAAAAGTCCTGACCAAGGTCCGAACCAACGTTCATGTTTAATTACATTGTATACATTTGATCCCGTTCTTTTTGGTTTCACATAGTGATTTTGCCAGCGCACTAAAGAACTTTCCATGACATACCTACGGCGTGTCGTCACCACGTACATGTGTTGCGTCTCCCTTTGATTGGTGAGTAGACGGGCGTGCGTCTGACGTTGACGTGTTGTCATTTTGGCGGGTAGTCTTTTCCGTATGAATGAAAATGAATGGGTGGGTGGGTGGTGATGGCGCAGTGGATATGACACATGCCTTTGATGTGGGAGACCCGGGTTCAATTCCCACTGCGATGCATAAACCAATGTGTCCCTGAGCAAAACACTTAACCCCTAGTTGCTCCAGAGGCGTGCAACCTCTGACATATATTTAGCAATTGTAAGTCGCTCTGGATAAAAGCGTCAGCTTAATGACATGTAATGTAATGTAACGAATGAACAAATGAATAAGCAAATCCTGATTGCGTTATTATGGTATTACTACCAGCAGCAACAACGTCAGCACGACTGCAAAACTTTGTAAATGTCGGCATTTTTGTGAGTTTTTTCTAATTGACTTTTAATGTTTTCGTCTGACCAAATTTAAATTAAATATCTAATCTCCTCCTCTCCCCACGTACTTCCACAACTCATTTTTGGTTTTCCCGGGTTTTTTCTTCTTCTATGGTACGTAGTTGCCTAACTTCCTGTAATTGGTCCGAAAGTCTGAACCATCCAAAAAGTGTTTTCATACTGCAAACGAACCGAACCATGGTTCAGTTTGGTCCGGACCAAGACCACCTCTAAATTGCCAAGATAATGCACCTCCACTCCAGTTGGTGACCTGATGCCTGTTTGTTACCAAGCGGCAAAAAGAAAAAAAACCATAGGCCAAAGGAGGAGGAAGCATAATGACTGATAGTGTCATGGAAGCACCTGCTGCATGCTCTGCCGCCATGGTAACAGACGATGACCACCCCAACGACAGTGGTGATGAAGATAACGTTACACACCTTAGAACATAAAGTTCATAAGCAAAGGTTTTGTTTACTTTTACTTCTTATACTTAAGTACATTTAATATCAGAAACTTTAACTTTAACTTCTACCAAAGTCATGTTCTGGTAAGATACTTGTACTTTTACTCATGTATTGCTTTCAAGTATTTTATACAACATTGGTCCAATCTATATAATAAAAAGAAAACACTTTGAAAAACAAATCTGGTAGAACTACTTCTGTGTTATTGCATTTTGCATTGACTTGCAAGTGTGCCTATGAAGACTTGAGTCTTGACTTGAGCTTGCTCCAAAAGACAACATGTAACACAGGCGCTTGTAATCTGTACTTGAGAGATTTTGGCGTGTCCCGGGTAATGTTAGGCTAGGCCAATCAACAGGCCGATCTCCCAAAGAACATACTGACTCACACTCTTGCCGTTGTCACTGGCTGAAGAGCAGGTTTTGGGGAGTTTTTGCTCCGGTTCAGAGCACTCTGTGTCGGTGGAGTAGGCATCAGGAGGGATGGCATAGTCGCTCTCTGATGTCATAGAAGACATGGACACAGCTGGAGGAGAAGAGAGAGTAAAGTAGTTGACAACATAGTAGGGCTGGGCAATATAGCAATATTAAATCAATATCGATATATCAGACTAGATATCGTCTTAGATTTTGGATGTCATAATATGGCACAAGTATTGTCTTTTCCTGGTTTTAAAGGCTGCATTACAGTGAAGTGATTTCATTTTCTGAACTTACCAGACTGTTCTAGCTGTTCTATTATTTGCCTTTACCCACTTGTTGTGTAAATATTTTGTGAACGCACCAATTGTCAACCCTACAATATCGCCGCAATATCAACATTGATGTATTTGGTCAAGAATATCGTGATATTTGATTTTCTCTACATATCGCCCAGCCCTGCAACATAGTACGTAATGATACACATCTACATGTTTTTAATAGAGATCCTCATTATGTTTGCACGACATTAAATATCTTTTGAAATGGAGCGATTGATTTAGAGTTGACCAGTACAGCAGCTACTGTGATCATGGATGGTTTTAACTCCAGCTGCTGTGGGAATTCTAAAGCGTGCGCCCCATGTACAGAGGCTCAGTCCTTGTCGCAGCGACCCACGGCCCTTTGCTGCATGTCATGCCCCTCTCTCTCCCACCTTCCTGACCTAATCTGTCCAGTATGTGTGTGTGCTGTACCTCTCTTGAGAGAGCGCGGGCTGCCCGGGCTGCTGTCCTTGCGGGAGCTGGACGAGGTGTGGGAGCTGCAGAGGGATCCGTCCTCCTCTCCGGAGCTAGAGGACTCCTCGGAGCTGGAAGACTCGTCTGAGAACGGACTGCTGCTCAGCATGGTGGCTTTCTGCAAGACAGAAGCGGGGCGTTGGTCAACACAGCACTTGCACACAGTCATAGACATGCAAAATACTGTATATCAAAAAACAGCTTTGCTGACATGGTGACAGGCCAATAAAAACAGTGTTGCACTTACCCCCTTCAGAGTAGTGTAAACTGGAGTAGTCATGTTTTTATAAATGAGGGATGTGTACATTACAAAGGCAGGATAGGAGGACTGGAGGTAAGGGTCTGCAACACAGATCACAGTTCAGTTAGTTAGTCAGTTGTTCCGCTGAATATCTCTGTAGCTGAGACTGAGCTGGAGAGCGGGGTCATTTTAAATGCATAAAATAACTGAAGCTACCTAGCATAAATTTGGGAGCAGGGCCACACCTCAACCACGCCTCTTCCGGCATTCCTATAAATACCCACCTAACCCCTCCCTCCCACAGTTTCTTTTTCCCCTCCTTTAGGTCCTACAGGGTTTCTGCAGGTTTCACCAAGTCAAATTTAAGACCATTATAAATTAAATGTAAGACCTATATCATGACATAAAAAAACAAACAAAAAAAGTCTATATCAGAGTCCAGAAGCATGGCTAAACTTGCACTTCCCGATAGCTAAAGAATAAAATCCGTTTCGAAAGAGACTTGTGCGTTATTGCACTCGGCTGCAATATAAGTTGCATGTTGTTCTCATTTGTATTCGTAATTCAGCAAATTATATTTGGAGTAGGGAAAGAAAGAACTACAATACCACAAGAAAGAAAAAAACTACATTGTAAAGCACAGCAAGAGAATCTCAATGAGAAAACGTAGACCTGTTTGAAATGATTTAAGACCTAGAACACAATTCTTCAGCCTAAAATTTTGATTTTGAAATTCTGTAATTATGAATTCATTAAAAATTCTGATTTTGGGTCTGTAATGCCCGGGTGCTAGCACAGATTCCCTACAGAAGCTTCCCCACAACGCAGTCAGCGAACGGATGACTAAGTTAGACTAAGATTCTAAGTGAATTCACACCTCGCACACCAATAATTTTTCATTGATAAATAGTTTGAACGTATCTGGTTGATGGGATGGTCCTTGCTAGTTAAAAGACATTTAGATGTTTTTCACAAATGCTACAGTGTGCCTTGGATTGTATTTGAAGGAGACTTTGCATTTGAGAGCAGATTCTACCCATGCAATGAGGCCCCTTTAACAAGATGGAATGAGCACAGTCGACCTGAAGTACCCAAAGAGCACCTACAGTACATTTGATCACCACAAAGACCCAGCAGTGCTTCTACTCCATCATCTTCACACTGAGCTGGACAGTGTTGATGCATTACCTCCTTTTTTATTTTATTAGATAGCGCAGATAGAGAGGGAAAGGGGGAATAGAGGGGAGAGAGGGGAAGACATACAGCAAAGGGCCACAGGTCGGATTTCAACCTGGGCAGCTGCCAAGGCCTACGTGTGGCGTAACTGAACATGAACTCCTTTTTGTCCCTGTCTTACCTTTGCTAGCAGGGTCTGTGCAGGATGTCTCAGACAGTCGGATTCCTGATTTAGCAACAGCATAGATGCGACTCTCCTGTGGGAAAAACATGCTAAATTATCAGTCAAAAAACCACTGATAATTCTACCAGTAAGAGAATATCTTAAGAAAGAAAAAAAAGTCCCAAGCTATCTTACTTTGCAAGCTAACTGCAGCTGACATGTTTTTGGAATGTTGCAATCTTATGTCAAAACAATGTTTTCGATATTACACTGACCATCTATAGCAGTGGTTCTCAAGCTTTTTTCAATAATGCACCCCCTTTAAGCCATGTACCCCCTAACAAGCGTGAAGTCTATATAAAGACGAACAATACAGCGATGTCTGCGATACATTTACTAAACAACAGCCTTGTACCTGGAAAACATTTAAATGCTGATGAAAACAGGCGACAAAAACTTGGAAAAAGTCAGTAGAAAGAAGGAAGTAAGGCAAGAATAGGTCGAAAATAGTAACAAAAACTTTGAAAAAAGAGACACAAACTTCAAAAAAGCAATAAAAACTTTGAAAAAAAAAAAACAGTAGAAAGAAGGAAGGCAACACTAGGGCGACAAAAGTGACAAAGAATTCCAAAAAGGTGACAAACTTCGAAAAAACTGACAAAAACTTTGAAAAAAACAGAAAAAAAATGTTGAAGAAAAAAAGACAGGAGAGAAAAGTAAAGACGAAAGGCAAGAATAGGTCAAAACAAACGACAAAACCTTCAAAAAAAGGTGACAAACTTCAAAAACAGTGACAAAAACTTCTAAAAAAGCGACAAACTTGAAAAAAAAGACAGTAGAAGTAACTACAGCCTTGTAACTGAAAAACATTTTGCAAAAAAATGTACGTACCCCCTGCAATCCTCCAAAGTACCCCTAGGGGTACACGTACCCCCATTTGAGAAACACTGATCTATAGGCTGTATACTCCATATTGCTGTTAATGTGCACCTTAGCAGCAGATGGCACTGTGAGTACCCATTATCGATCTCAGTTTAGAATAAACATTAGATTATCTTACCCAGGAGGGCAGCCTGTGCAAAGGGGGTGTAGGCGGTGCTGAGCTGTCACAGTCTTCCTTCTTTGGGCTGATCTCTGTACCGGGTTCAGGTGGAGCAGGTGATGTCTGCAAGGTTGGAAATGTAGGCGCAGCTTGTGAGCAAGGGAGGCTTTGAGGAGGCGTGTCCCTTCCCGTTTCCATGCCAACCTCCTGCTCCTGGTCGAGGTCAGTTTCCTGTGGCCGGAGGGGGCGCAGCATGCTGAGAGCGTTGCGTGTTTGTCCGTGTGCTGCCTCGCTGCTGATCGGTGGCTGGCTCAGGTGTTTCTTGGCCAGAGCCACATTCGTCAACCCGAACCCTGCTGGGGTCCGCAGCCGGGGCTGTTTGGGCGATGCGGGGTTATCCCTCGGGTCCTGGGGTGGGTTGGGTCGTTTAGGGGTGAGGGCTGGGGTGAGGATGGGGCTGGGGGTGTTAGCTTCGCCAGAAGAGGATGAGGAGTCAAGTCTCTGTGACTGGAATCGCTTGTTGAGCTCCTCTGAGGTGCAGTCCTCCAGCTTGGCCCTGTGTGCCCCCCCCTCCCCCTCCTCCCCCCCATCCTTACAGCCTCCCAGAGTCCCCTCTGATGAGCCCAGCAGGCTGAAGCGGGGCCGCTCGGCGCGCTGCATGTCGTCGTCGAATAGAGAGCTGCTGTCGTCCGAAGCAGTCAGGTAGGTGTCACTGCCGGGGCGGCTGAACTCCAGAGCACACCCTCCTCCTCCTCCTCCTCCTCTGCCCTCACACCCTCCTCCCCCTCCTCCTCCCTCCCCATCTGATGCAGCGCTGGAGAGAACGGAGGAGACGCTGCGGGACTCAGGTCCAAGGGCTTTCTCACCCAGGCTTTCAGATGCACTGTCATCCTCCAGAGGATTACCCAGAAGTCCAGTCTGGTCAGGGGTCTGGACTTCACCGTTTGTGCCTGAGAAGACTGTCTGCTTACTACTCTTCTCTGTCAAAGCAAACATGAAAATCATTTGGGTTATTTTCAGTGGAGATCGTGAAACCCATTCAATAATAATTGTATAATTTCATCAAGTAAAACGAGTTCAGTGGTTTTCTCAAAAGAAATTAAACTCATATACAATACAAATATAGTTTTTAATTTCAGTTCAGACTCATTTTAAATTGAGTTGTGCAGCAAACTTCTCAAAGCAGAGTGATGGTCACATAAAGAACAAAACCAAACATTTAGATTCCTTGGAATATCTTTGCACTATATGTGGTAGAAGCATTGATTTTGGTTTTGTGACTACAGATACACCAAAAACAAAGAGCTGCTTGGCACAACGTCAAGAATATTATAGAATAAAGTGCAGGTTGCTTATTTACGTAATGTTTGCCTAATGTTTCCGTTAAACGCAAGCCGTTATGGGGTCTGTGTAGACAGCTGGATTGATTTAAAGTGCTCATATTATGCTCATTTTCAGGTTCATAATTGTATTTAGAGCTTGTACCAGAATAGGTTTATGTGGTTTAATTTTCAGAAAACACCATATTTTTGTTGTACTGCACATTGCTGCAGCTCCTCTTTTCACCCTGTGTGTTGAGCTCTCTGTTTTAGCTACAGTGAGACATCTCACTTCTGTACTATCTTTGTTGGGAGTCGCACATGCGCAATATGTACTGCTAGCTTGTCAGTTGCAGAGTATGAGGGTGTGCCACGCTAGCAGCTAGACAAGCATTATAACGTGTGTTACAAAGTGACGCACGTTTGTCTCTGAAGTAAAGGCTGGACTACAATAGAGCTGTTTGGAACAGTTTGTGAACAGTGTTTTCTGTTGGAGATGGTAAGTCCCTTTGGGGTGGACTTTGGGCTTTTTCACTTTGTTAACCTATAACGTGCACAAAAAAGATATATAACACAATAAAGGAAAGGGGAAAAGCCAAAAAGCATAATATGAGCACTTTAAGTTGGAGCTGATCTCTTCCGTCACAAACGCCTCCCTTGTAGAGACGCCATTCGTCTTGCTGTGATAACAAAGTTTGCAATAATGATGTAGGGCTGTGCAATTAATCAAATATTAATCATGATTACAAAAAATATTATATATATAGATTATTTTGCACAAAACTCTCATTTTGTCTTGTGTTCTGAATGAAAACTAAATGTTCAAACGGCTAAAGTATTAAGGGAAATTTCTTTTTTATTTTTATTTTTTACAATCAATGCTCTGGTCCAGTCATTCAACTGAAAAAAAATCAACAACTTTACAATTTTCTAGGTGAAAAAAGTATGGGCGTGAACACCTTTGTCTAAGACACCATGGATATGACCTAATGGCTAAAAAATGTCTTCTGAGTCATTTCTATTTTTTCACTATGAAACCTTGCCTTCCTTTGTCCCAGCGTCACCCACAATCTCTCAGAATCAGTTTCCATTTCCAAAGCTGTGACTATATGGGGGACTTACCAGTCTTATCTCTGCCCTCAGTCTCTCCCTGGGTGCTCAGGCTCCTCTGGCAGGGTGCTGGTCCAGTGAGGACCTGGGGGCTCTTCCCCCTCACTTGGAAACAGCCAAACGTCAGGCTGCTGAGACGCTGGGCCTCCCCTGGTCTGCACAGGACTCCTCGTTCCCCACCACACTTCTGCTCAAAGGCTGCACAAACATGTTTGAACAGTATCATTACGCATATGTGTGTGTGTGTGTGTGTGAGTTTACAGTACATACATAGTACATGCACTTCGTACTAGCACTTGTCTTAATGTCCTCATGGAGATATTACCAAGCTAGTTTAGACATAAACATATTTGAGCAGGACATAAAAGGCTCTTACCCTGCACTTGTTTCTGTAACTCCACAATCTGAGCCTCCTGCTGCTTGTTGGTTTCTTTTAATGCCGCGTTCTCCACCTCAAACTAAAGAAAAGAAATATGTTTCAAAATGAAAAGCCCCCTCTTGGACCAGGGAACTATCTAAGGCAGAGATCTTCAACAGGGGGTCCAGGACCCCTAGAGGGTCCTCAGAGTTACTGCAGCGGGGCCACCAAGTTATTGTTAAGTTTTTGAAGGTTTTTTCAAAAATGTAAACGTCTTAACATGAATCCAACATATTATAAGCAAATATAAATCTGCCTATTAGTGAAAAAAAGAACATTGATGATAGGCATACTGGCCTATAGGTAAGGTAGTCACCAAGGTAGTCATACACAGATACAGTTAAAGGTGCACTATGAGTTCCTGCATGAAGTCACTTCTGTTGACGGTCCAAGTAAATTCCAAACAAAACAGAGCAAGCTCGCCCCTCCCCTCATGTTTCCGTAACTGTCATGACTAACTGACTAACTGTCACTAACCCCCACCCCCTCCCCCAACCATCTTGTCAGTGATTGGCTGGAGTGGTTTGTTGTATTTTGGTGCCTATCCTGTGCCTCTAGTGTTTGACGTTTACGACCTCTGTGTTGTCTCCTGAGACCGGGCTTTTTCACGGTGTATTCAGGGGGCAGGCAGCTAGTGGATCAAGGAGAGATGCCTACGATTTGAGACAAAAATGAAATCGTGCTGAAACCATGCAGGAACTCATAGTGCACCTTTAATTCTAAGCATTCACTGTGCCACCTTTATGTTTAACAGTATTTTATTAACTAAGAAGGTATGTATAAAGGCTCTAGACCGCCCTACATGTTATTGTAGGCCCAGTTTAATATGCAACTTAATTTTGTACAATACATATATATGTAGTAGGGGGTCCCTGCTCCGCCTTTCTTTTAGTTGAGGGGTCCTTGGTTTAAAAAAAACATTGAAGACCCGTGATCTAAGGGAATGAGATGATACTGGTATCCCAGCTTACATTTTGCCACTTTTCCATCCAAATTTATATCAAATGCCATCGTTTATTTACCTCTGACAACTTTAGCATCACCCATTCCTTGATCTTTGCTGCTTTCTCCTCCACCGTTTTGGCATCCTGAAGTCGGATCTGTTTCTGGTGAAAGAGGACATGTTTTCAAGGACCAACATCAGTTCTCTCGGGTTGAACACAAGCAGCCGTAGAATAGTTTGGGACACAAACAGTGGATAGAGAGATTTTGATGATAGAATCTGGAAGTGACTCATTGTATGAAATGTCACTGCAGAGAACAGATTTTAAACAAGGACACAGTCTGTATCATTTGGTGGCAGTCACCTGTCAATGGCTCAGCGTTGTGGTTGTCTGCCACTTGACTTTTAATTCCATATTTTTACAATACACTTTTTAAGATCTTGGTTGTTTTTAAGAATAGAATAGAATGCCTTTTATTGTCACTATACACATGTACAACGAGATTAAAAGCAACTCCTTTTTCCAGTGCCAACATGTACGTAAAAGAAATGTAACAACATGGAATAAAATAAGTAGTGCAAGGGGTGTGCCCAGTTCTGAGACGATATATACATATATAAAAAAATAAAAAGATAAGTATGGCTTTATATACAGTGTAATATGCAGTGTGGAGTAATGATATTGCACAGTATTATCAATATTATCAATAGTATTAAATATTAAATATTGCACAGTAGGTGGGTAGAAGAAAGTCCAGGGGTTGGGGGGTTAGACTGTAAAGTCAGTGCATGTGTGAGTTCAAAGTAGTTATGGCTTTCGGAAAGAAACTGTTCTTGAATGGGTTAGTCCTTGTTCTGATGTACCTGTAGCGCCTCCCCAAGGGCATCAGGTGAAACAGATCAAAGCCAGGGTGGGAGCTGTCCTTGGTGATGTTGATGTTTAACAATATATTTTAACTGAATTAAGGATTTTAGTCATTGGATGTCTGGATCTTAAGCTATCAGAGAAAAAAGCTGAGCAAACATTAGTGGTGGCTCTCCACCGAAGAGCCAAACAGTGTCGGAGAACCACTGATTTTTAACGTAAAACTGCGTTATTGAGTGTGTTTTACGGATCCGTTTGTTTTGAGGAGGGGACAGGTTAAAACTCCTGAATGTCTGGATCTTAAGTTATCAGAGAAACAAGCTGAGTTAATATAAGCAGCATTTCAGCTAGCAGCCCATCTACAGAATGACCTAGACAGCGTTGGATAAACTGATTGTTTTTGGAGAGGAGAGGACTTCTGCGAATGATTCGGCTGCCTGTAAAAACCTCCTGATTAATGAACGCTGAAGGAGTCCTAACCGGAAGAATCTGACTGCTGTGACAGCTTTGCTCCATCTCTTGTTGTTGTTTTGATTGAGAGTCCCCTAGCGGCAGAAATTTGAACGTTCAAACCACAACCTTTAATCATGAATATTAGTAGAGATACTGTAAACACAGAAAAGTAGTTTGCTATTCTTGCATCCTCAGTGCACTTATTCAAGGATTATAAGAAATCTTTCCATTGTGGACCGAGAGTTTGGTACTTTTCCAATTGAGACTATTGCTCCTTAGCTCTGTAGGGATACAGTGTATGTATCATGTGTCTGTGAAGACTAACTACATGCCATATCTTCCTCTGCATTCTTTTGCACCTTGAAAAAAAGAAGAAGAAGAAGAAGAAAAAACATCCACTGGCACTTGATCTGTTGCTTTGATGAAATTCCCCATGTGTGTGTGTTTTACCTGCTCCTCCAGCTGCTGCTCCAGCTGGCCGATGACGTCCTCCTTCTCCTGCACCGAGGCCTGCAGCTCCTGGCAGCGCTGGAACAAACGCACCTCGGAGTCTCCGGACTGGCTGTCTGGAGCTTTCAGCTTCTCCTCCATCCACTGCACCTGAAATCACACATACACGCTGTATATACACATACCTATACACACACACACACACGCAATACACATGCATGCACTGACAGTACAGGTAAACACACTTTTGTTTGGATCCTTACCTGTTGGTGAGCGGTGAAGGCCCGCTTTTCTGCATCGATCACCTGCGTCTCCAATTGTTGAATCTGGGAAAGGAAGAGCACAATATTTGATTTCATTTGATCTCACCCAGGGTTTTCCCTACCATTATAAGACTTAGGCGCACAGCTCCTACGCCGAATCAATGTAAAAATCAACGTGAGCCTCAAAACTATATAAAAGACTTTTCTCAGATCTAATGATTGTAGTCGGTCCTCAGTGGACTTCTTTAGCAAGTTCTGTCTTTCAGCTTGTTTAGTGCTATTTATTTATCATCTGATCTAGCTTCTCCAACATTTTAGACACAGATATGGAAATAATAATGGTCCAAAATGATGTGAAACGGCATATCTTTTCTGCAAAAAACATTACATTTTCTTGAGCGAGGAAGCCAAATACATGCACCTAAGTCTTCCACAAACGTAGTGAAAACACTGTCACCTTATTTAAATTCTCCTAATATCTCACTACTCTTGTTACTTAATAACAAATATTGCATCTTCTTTGAGCACATACACAAACCTACATAGTAACACTCCCTTCAACTGCACAATCTGATCGGAAATGAGTCCTTTATTTCCCCTCAACTTCACCTCCGAGGTGAAATATTAACTCCACTTGAGTCCTGAGCCAAACACAACAGCACCAAATAAAGACAGAAAGTTGTGCATGCTAGAGCAGAATGAGAGCGCTGCTCGAGATAACGCTGCCATGCTGGATATGAGCAGATGCTTTGCAGCTGGTCTTTGCGCATTTATGACTCAAAAGAATGTTTAGAATCACGATTGGGATAGCCAAAGTTCACAGATGTATCTTACATGTACATTTACTTACAGCTCGATGCATCTTTTTAGTCAGGCGTTCATCTAGCCAAATTGCAGACTGTATTTCTTTGCATTCATTTTGTGTTTTACTAGGATTTATTGTGTTTTATTGTGCTTTTTAAAAACAATTTCGGAAAATTTGGGGACTTTAGCCTCAAGTGTGCTCCCTTTTGCCAGAAATCTAGGTTTCATCTTTGACCCAGCATTAAAATTTGACAAACAAATTAGTTCTGTTGTCAAATGTAGCTTCTTTCATCTCAGGACTATTGCTAAACTAAAATCCTTCCTCTGTCGTAAGGACTTGGAGACTGTTATTCATGCCCTTATTTCGTCTCGTATTGACTACTACAATTCCTTGTATTCTGGGATTTGCCAATCATCTTTATCACGCCTGCAGTTTGTCCAGAATGCGGCTGCTAGATTGTTGACTGGGACCAGAAGGAGGGATCATATCTCCCCGATATTGGCTTCTCTTCACTGGTTACAGGTCAAATATAGAATCGATTTTAAGGTAATGTTACTTGTTTTTAAGGCATTACATGGATTGACCCCTTTATATATTGCTGATCTCGTTAGCCTACATCACTCCTCCAGGAACCTAACATCGTCTAATCAGTTCCTTTAGCTATTCCACAGACTCGGATGAAAACAAAGGGCCTTCTCCAACTCTGGAACAAACTTCCCATTCATATTAGGTCTTCCTCTACTGCCGAGATCTTTAAGTCTCGTTTTAAAACACATTTTTATTCTTTGGCGTATGATTTAGTTTAGGGACATTTGTATAGAAGTGTGTCGTTTGTATGATGTTCATTGTGTCTATATTTTTATTGTCTTCCTTTGTTTTTATAACATAATATAACTTGTTTCAGCCTAGGTTGGTTTTAAATGTGCTCTTTAAATAAATTGACTTGACTTTTTATGACTATTGATGTTTTAATGTATGTATTCATTTGGCCTGTGAAGCACTTTGTGACTTTGTCTGTGAAAAGTGCTATACAAATAAACTTTACTTACTTACTTACAACCTCATAATTGTGCAGTTCATTTATATTCCATAGATTGCATTTCTACTTCATGTTTGTTTTGTCCAAATTTAAATGTCAGCTACTGTAACATAATTAGATTTAATTAATATAATTACTTGTAATTGTATAGTATACTTGTAACATAATTGTTAGCTACATTACAATAATGTAATGTTATCAATCATGCTTCAACAGAAAACTCTTGTGATTGATTAGCATGCTTGCCGTGGTATTTCTCAAATTTAAGAGATTTAAGATATTTTTTAAGTCATGCTACTGGCTATTTTATTTATTATTTTTTTAGATTCTTTTTTGGGCTATTTAGGCCGTTACTTATATAGGACAGCTGAAGTCATGGAAGGGGAGAAAGAGGGGAATGACATGCAGCAAAGGGCCGCAGGTCAGAATCGAACCCGCGGCCGCTGCGTCGAGTAGTACACCTCTATATGTGGCTGAGCGCTCTACAAGGTGAACAACCCAGGCGATCCTACTGGCTATTTTTATGAAAATTACAGCAACCTTTGGCTCTGTTTGTGCGAGAAGGTTAGTGACCCAAAAAAGACCCATATAAAATGCAATAACACTAAAAGCTATAAATGCAGACTCCGTTGCCAAGAAGAAGCTGCCAACTATTTTTTTTCCATTTGTGCATTTGTGCAGAAGTGCTGCATATAGCACCTTTATCCAGTTACATAATAATGATGAGGTGTCACATCTATAAAAGGTACAACCAGCTCTTTGTGTACTAAGATCAGAGCAGAGCATGTGGAACCTGGTAAGAGTGTGTTAAAACTGCAGTAACACCAAAGGTCACACAGCCTGGACACACACACACACACACACACACACACACACACACACACACACACACACACACACACACACACACACACACACACACACACGCACACGCACACGCACACTTGGATGGACACACAGACAGACACCCAGCACATAGGCCAGTATTCACACTACATGTGCACATGCACAAGGATGAAAAACCCTGAAGGAATCGAGGAGAGAGATGACTTTATGAGCCACATTCCTCTGAAATTCCTCAGCTCAAAGTGGCGGAAGCAGCAGAGAAACCAGTGTCTTCTGAGGAAAGTGGCATCATGAAGAAAAAATATGCGGGAATGTCGGAAATGGAAATTCTCTGTGACTGTGTAGCAACTCTGCAACCACTACGGGTAGAATAATTTGCTACATGTGCACATATACATGTACAAATTTGACTAGATTAGAGGGAACCTTTAACAATCCCTGTGGGGAAATTGGGCTGACACACCAGACAATCGGATGTAGCTAAGAATAGGACAGAGTACTGCAAATAATGAAGGAAGTCATTCCCTCTAGAGTAAATATATACAGTATACAGCAAACAAACAAAGCTTTGCTTTCTTCAGTGACAGATTTATAGGTTAAAGAAATATAGTTCACTAATCATAGGCCTTTTTCACAGCGGAGACCCAGTCTGTCCTAAGTAGTTTCAGTTTATGTCAGCATTGTTTGGTATTATATTTAGCCACATGTAGCACATAGACTGCCATTTACTGTAATACTTGTTTCATGATCATATCAGCCACAGTATGATGGAAAACCAGTAGGAATTATATGGCCTAGAAACACTTGTATGATTTTGTCGAATATTCAATTAGTTTAGTTTAGATTTAAAGCTTTAGTGCATAACTTTTTGATATTAATGAACGTCCGTAACATTCAGGCCATTGCCAAATGAGTTGCTACAAAGCTAATCCAGACTATCAGCTCCACACAACTCTCTCTGGATTTCTCAGTATGGCTATGTTCAGAAACTCTGTTATCCGGCGACTTTCGCACGCAGAAACTCGAGTGAGTTCTGACTTCTGAAGACTCCATCATGTTTTTTTAATCCTCCGTGTCCTCCTTGGCTACTAGCAACTGCGTGGAGGAGTGGATGATTACTTAGAATTCCTCATGGGGGAGACAGAAACTACGCACTATAGCTTTAATCGACAGATCTGTAAAACCGTTACCGTTAACTCCTCAAGTAAGCACCAATTTAAATCGTATTTACCAGATATGTGCTCATACATTTCTTGAAAATAAGTAATTTAGCATTAAAAAAAGCATAAAAAAAAAAATTAAAAAAAATCAACTAAAGAAATATTAGTCGACTAAGACCAAAACGACCAAGAAGTCGACTTATCAACTAAGAGGGGGCAGCCTTAACTTTGTTCAGTACTTCCCCATAACAATAGTTCCTAATTATATAATTAGTGACATTGACATGACCTGGCTTGAATAAGAAATAACAAAATGGATGCAGCTGTTCTGTTCCATAACCAAACTGTGTGTGTAAACTAGCGCAAACAGGGACGACTGTACTTAGCTGCAGTGTGGATTCAGCCGGTGGAGACTGGCATGGCCGTGCTCCAGCTTTCCCCTGCTTCTGTTAACTTCCAGAGACCAGAAGAAATGGACCCAGCTCGGTCCAAAAGCAGCCACACCCTGCCAGAGCCGCTCAATGTTTCCACTGCACAACGTTCTCTGGACCAAAGTGGAAGCAAGGCCTTTACGCAACCACTGTTCCACTTGTCGGTTGACTTGTCATTTCAGTGTGATTTTGAAAAATCCAATTTTACAGATCAAGATGTTATGGGTTAATGGTACTGTATATCCACCCTTGACCTGGAAATTATACATCTCCTGTGGGTGTATTCTTCACATCTGGTTTTGGAGATATTGTGAGCAAATTCATCCTTCTGTGCTGATAAAAACTGCACTTCGGTGACAAATTTAACAACTGGAAAAGTGCACTCAGTAGAGTGCAGATCTCTGCCAGGTGTGTCTCCCTCACTCCTCCCAAACGAAGAAGAGTTGAATCTCACTTAGTTGATTCATTTTCTTTATTTCAGGTTTATTGAGCAGGGACAATGCACACTAATAAAACATTTAAAAAACTGTAAAATTGTCCTTCCCGGATCTGTTATGACAAAATACACTGCTGCCCCTATTTTCTTTGTACAACTCCCACAAGGCGCATCTAGGCGCGTGTCAGCGCTCATGGACGTGCGACGCTTCATGCCACTGTCCTATCCGCTCATAAACCCCCCCCCACGTCGGTATAAACCAGTCCATAAAATTGTGAATCACCGTAACCCTGAGAGGTCCTTAAGCATACAGCACAGTCATAAATGTGCACAAAAATAAGGCTGATGGGTCTAGTATTGGAGATTAGCTGCGGACAGACACACACACACACACACATTATCCCCTCCAGACTTACACCTGACAGAGATAATCACATAGATACATGACTTTGTTATGTGAATTCTCTTGATCTATTTCTGTAGTTATTTTGATCATACAAACTACAGAAACACTCACAGATCACTTTTCACTGAACCTACTTGTTCTGATGAAAAGCAGACATGAAAAAGGATATCTCACACAGACACACACACACACACACACACACACACACACACACACACACACACACACACACACACTCTCTATATAGATCCTTTGCTTTACCACAAACGACAAACCATATGTGCCTCTCTCAATAACAGATATAGCATCTGGCAGAGAACAGCATGTTAATTACAGGGCATGTATACTGTAGACGCTAGAGCTGGAGAGGACACACACTCACCCAATCTTGCACACACACCAGACATAACAACATATGAAAAACCCATAAACACATGTCTGATGATGATGATATTCTCCTGTGTATCAGACCATGCGTGCAAGTGCGTATGTTTTCCTCATTCTGTATGTTATATATATAAGATCAATTAGGCCTGGGTGTGTGTGTGTGTGTGTCATATCCTGTTGGGATGACCAATGGCAGGTTAAGGTTTACATTATGTCTATTTCAGGAGTTACAGCCCCAAATGTACTCACACACAATATGAGTACTCCTGTTGCTTCACTGTGTCCACGCAAAATAAAACACACGTGTGTGACAAACACACACGTGACCCTCTGCCTCAGCCTCCACAACTTCTAAACAACGCTCTATCACCTCCGCACTCAATTCGCTCTTCAGAACCAAACTCCAACTCAACTTCCATTCCTAGAATTCCACAACTGGCACTTTGTGACCACCCCCCCATCGCTCCATCCACAGCCAGGCAGCCAGCTCACAAAGCCTCTTTCTGTAGAAGCTACAACTCACAGTGCTGACCTACAGGTTTAATACCAAATAGGTTCAGCCAATATAGTTACAGTTGGGACTTATTCTCAGGCAAATATGCTCACTAACACTCTAAAACTATAGTTCAAATGTGTTATATAATGAAAACTGGTGACAAATAGAAGAATAAACTCACCTCAAAAACAAGACTCCTTTCTCACACGACAAGCATATACATCTATGTGAGGGCAAGTATATATATATTTATATAATGTATATATGATATGACATTGGTCCACGTGGCTAATATACCTCATATTATATAGGAGGATGTTTTGCTTCTTTCTAAATTCTCGTTCTAAAGACCAAACCAGAATATGCCACTCCACCCATTGTGGTTTTGGTCTGTGTCTACTGTATGTACAGTATGGATATACTGTATGTGTGTGTATTCTTATGGGTGTAGGATAGGTCAGGCAATATTCTATATTGCACTTATTATCACCAAATCCCACGAAAAGATCAAAACCAACAATTAATTGATGCTGCTGATATTAAGTATTCATGTACTGTATGTTTAAAGCCTGATTAGAGTACATCTTATTCCTTTAGGCCATAGAACTCCATTGTTGTCCAAACACTATTAAAAGCAAATTATCAGCCACATCCCTGAACTAGGTGACATGTTCCATCATTATTTATATGAACTGTATTGTTCTTTATTTTGAGGCAATCCCACATACACCATTCTGCTGCTGTAAAAACTCCCAAGAGCACCAAATGTCTATTAATCCGCAGCTGGAAATAGTCCCTAACCAATGAACTACTTCCTTCTGTATGAGTAACGTTTACTGAAAACTACAGTGCCCAGCTGTTTTAGAAAATGATTTAGCCTTTAAAATATGAAACTATATATTTATTTCCGATTTCAGAGGTTAAGTTTTCAGCAGGGATTCTATTGGAGTCTATTCATTCATCATTTGCATTTCACTGAATTCAAAATGCTGATTCCTTCTTTATAGGGATGAGGTTCACAATTTTTCTCAGAGACACACAGGCGGAGAGATAGAATAAAAATGACCAGCGAGTGTGTTGAGTGTGTTAGTTTGAAGGGGGAGGCTGAGAGAGAATGTAACACACATGGCCTCTTTGTCTCCATAAGACCATAAGATGTGTAGTCTACTGTTACAGCTGGAGGCCCTGAAGGCCAAAAACTAAGGTCCCTCCCAAATAGCTGCACCCACGCAAGCAACGCAAGTCACTTCTGTGCAAAATCTATGTTAAAAAAACTTCATAAATGAATTTGACTTGACCTTCTTACATACACGTGCACACACAGAATAACGGACTGCTTCAACTTGCAAACTCACTTCTTGTACAACACAGACACACACACACACACACACACACACACACACACACACACACACACACACACACACACACACACACACACACACGCACACACACACACACACACACACACACACACACACACACACACACACACACACACACACACACACACACAATTTAATAAACTGGGTATTTCCTCCCCTGGGCAGCTCAATCTTTACACAAGGCCTCGTTTTTTTCTCTCTATCTTTTTCTCCTTCTCATTCCCCCTCCATCCGCTCGCACAGGCTTTCTAGGACTTCAGCAGTTTTCCAAGTCTACCCCGATTCATGTTAGTTACTGTAATACTCAATTAGCGGTTCAAAGTAATTTCCAACAGGGTACAAAATTAGCACCGTCCACCAGCCAAACGCTGGCAAAATATGCAAGCGGCTCGTAGCTTTGCTTCACTCACCAGCAAAACGTTTCTATTGAGTAGCTGGTCAAATGTGAACATTCACTAGCCATTTTCCAGTGGACAAAAAGTTAATTTTGCACCCTGATTTCTAATAACAACCATTTACATTTTGATAATATGGAAATGTAAAAACCAATGTTGTTGAAGTGTGCTGTCACTACAAACAATATCCATCTCAACAAGTCATTTAGACTCATTTTATTAAATCTCATTTCAGTAGTACAGAACAACCCAGAACATTGCAGTTGCATCAATGAATGGACACAAACCTACAGTTTGTACAGTTTGACTCTTTCACCCTTTTATAAGCCTACTACCTCCACAGTGAGATACTAGGGGGATTTTGTAGTGACGTACATGCGCCCCCGCACAGCTTTAAAACAACAAGCTCTGGCTGAGGCGGTGGGAGCCACAGTAGAGAAAGAAAAAACATCAGCAGGGGTCTGCATATTAGCATGATGAGCTCATATCATAGCATCAGCAGGTCGGGCAACACAAAGTGATGACCCATCACACATTCTACAACAAACCTAAAATGACTGCATGTTAATTCTGATAGCTGCAGAAAAAATATCACAATCCAATGTAGTCGGCATACCGCATACTGATTGAAAAGCAGATTCAAAGTTAGTTTCTGATCCCTATAACTGCATGAATTGGCAAAATAAGTCAGATTTTGTCCTTTTATTACTGTAAAAGTCTGATATTGGCTAATCCGTTTCATTCATCTCTGATATGATGGATATGACGCAACAAGTTTGGGTTTACTGGAGAATTTACAGAGGCTTTTTCTAAACATCTGCCAGGTTCACTGAATCTTTGTATCTTTTTTAATTAATGAAATGGAATTGATAAATACATAAATAAAAGAATTAAGAACAACTGTTGAACTCTGGTTGAACTCTGGATCCACGGGAACTAAACCAGTGATCTTCCGTATGTGGTAAAAGGAAGGGATTACTGCTATTCTTCATTGGATTTACCCCAAACTCACAGTGTGCTGAGAAAAACAGTTTTAATACAGGCTAAGGGCTATGAGTTGGTGAGCCCAGATTAATAAAAAAGCCAAACTAACATGAGACCACTTAAAATTGAAACTGGCACACATGCAGACAAGGCAACTAAGCTCTAAACTGCTACTACTTTAGTACTACTAACAGTCGACACCACTTAAGGAAAGCAAGTAAACTGGGGAAGTTGGGGTGAATTACAGCTGCGCAGAAAACACACTGTGTGTTATTCTGAGTTTAATGGTGTGTTTTATGATGTTGAGTGGAAAAAAATCCTTAAACATAGTTAAATTCAAACCTGTCAAACAGGATGGATAGGACAAAAATACGCAGCAGAGACTTTCACATGTGCTACGTCGGCTGCAAAAAAACCCACCAAAGCCAATCTTTCTTCCAAGTCTCTCTGGGAGTTTGTTTTGCTGTCCTGCTGAGCTTACTTACTGACTCTGTAATTGACTGGAGCTGGGTCAATCCCATCATGCAGTGCATGGCAGAGCCCTGTGGTCAGACTGCTGTTTACATTAGAGCTCTAATCAGCCTCCCTGGAGAGCAGCTTCAGATCTAGGCCACTGAACAGTTTGGGCCGGCCCAGTGGCGGCCATCTCTGTACCCACCAGACACACCACAACTCTCTTTTTCGAGAGTGGATGTCCTCCTGTACTTACGAGGACAACATGTTGACGCTTTTTACATTATGACATTGTATTTGGTGCGGTGCTATTTTTATCAAACAATGGGGCCAAAGTTGGAGTTTCTGTAGGCTGGCACTCTCACAATAGAATATCATGCTACTGTAAGCACCCTGTGCTTCTGTTCATTCCTGACAAACTTAGACCTACTGTAGAACATGACTTGTTTTTGTTTCCATATTCAGTAACAATGATTCTGAGGCTTAATCTTTGACACCCAAAGCCCTTCTAGTTTTCATTTAGTCCACCTCATTCAAAACCTTGTCACGCATCAACACATGATATAGGAGATATGTTACGTCACTAGCTACAGAGAATAGATAAGTGGAAGGTTATCCACGGAAGATTACTGTAACAATTCATTTCATTAAACGTAACAAAATCCCATGCCTTTTTTTAAACTTTCAAGGATTTTACTAATACCATGACTTCTCCAGGCCTGGAATATGAAATTTTGAAATTCCATGGCTTTTTTTAAAGATAATTTTTTTGGGGCTTTTCCCTTTTTTATATAGCGACAGTGGATAGGGGGAGAGAGATGGGGGATGACACGCAGCAAAGGGCAACAGGTCGGACTCGAACCCGTGCCGCTGCAAAGGACTCAGCCAGCATGGGGCGAAGGCTCTTACAGGGTGAGCTAGAGGCCGCCCCTCCGTGGCTTTTTTTAAAGGTTTTCCATGGCCATGGGAACCACGAGTAAAAGTTTAAAAAAAAGTTGCTTTTCATTGAGCTAATTATGGTTCGTCCTGTCCTCGCTTCGTCCTCCAGCCTTCACCCCAGAAATCACCTGAGGTCCGCCATCATTGAGGAGGAGACGAGGAGACGAGGAACCACAGGTGTGTTTGATGCTGAGGTTTTTACCGAGAGACAGCACCTCTACAACAGAAATCAGTTAAGTGATTGGTGATCGGATCTGATGGGACAGTATAAGAAACGTCTGGCTGTCGTGGAAACAGTATTGCTGTAAAATTAATATTATTACATGTCTGTAATACTGTGAGTTAAGCAAACGCCCCATGGAAACAGGAATAACAGCACCACCAGCAGCTCCAATGTTATTCCATGTTTAGTCAAATAATAAAAATTATCAGATGATCATCACCAATCATAAAAACACTTTTTTGTGTACTTTTTCTATATCAGTATTATAAAAAAAAAAAAAAAAAAATATATATATATATATATATATATATATTTTTTTTTTTTTTTTTTTTTAAGATTTTTTGGGGCTTTGCCCTTTATTTGATAGTGACAGTAGAAAGACAGGAAAGGTGGGAGAGAGAGAGAGAAAGAGAGGGGATGACACGCAGCAAAGGGCCGCAGGTTGGACTCGAACCCGGGCCGCTGCAAAGGACTCAGCCAGCATGGGGCGCCCCAGTATTATATTTTCTTCTTCAATATTCTGTTTCAAGTGCATCTTGGCTCATTCAGGCAAAAGTGAGCTCATCCGAGCTCCAACTGAGATTTTATTTAGGAACTTTTATATCTGTTTTCTCCTTCACGTCTGTTCTGTTCTGTTTTGTCAGGAAACACATTTTTATTGTCCGTCGTTGGTGTTACTTCTATCAGTCATATTCCGTGACACGCTGACAATAGATAACTAGATCTATAATAAATATTGGAGCAGCAGTCATCAGGTGTCTTTAAAACGGTTATTAAACCACACATTGAAGGACAGTTGAGCTGCTGGGCACCATGAGTGATTTCCATCTCTTCAACATGATGCTGGAGTGAGCGATGATGTCCCGTTTGCTAAACACAATTCCTCCATGCTCACATCTTCTCCTCATATCTCTCTCGTGCGGGAAGAGAGACGCAAGTAAGGGAAGCTTAATGGAGAGCACCCGTTCTGTATACACACTAACTGTTGTAAAGACCTCCCACCTGTGTACAGTACACTTTCCCTCACTTACATGGACAAGACTCAAACTGACACAATTTACATCATAAACTGCTTTCTTTCAAACAGTGGTGTAGTCTAATGTATTGTAGTGGGTATACTGTATTGTATATTGGCCATAATCTGCCTTTGGGGGAATGGGGGGCCATATCATAGTGGGGGGTCTGGGTGTCCTCCCCCAGGGCAGTTTTGAGCATTAACCACTTCATTTCCTGTATTCGGATACACTTTTATGCACCAATTTACGGTGGAAATACCTTTATTTAGCCTATGTGACGAAGAAAAACACAGATGACAATTCAAAATATATCAAAAATATAATGGAAAGTATGTTGTTGTGGGTCATTGGGCATTTTTAAGTGGGTGTATGGAAATCCTGGAGTTTTCTTAGTGGGTATACTGCGTATACCTGCGTATCACGTAGGCTACACTACTGCTTTCAAACCGTTTGGCCACAACAGATTTACAGGAGGAAGAGTATTTGAACCAACCTTGTCAGCGGTGAGTTCTCGAATCTTGATGATCTGCACTCTGAACTTCATGAGCAGGGCCTCCAGGACCATACACTTCTCCTTCCAGTCCTCCTGGCTCATGGCCTCCTCCCCCTCCGCCATAGCGCCCAACCCTCTGGAAAAGACACACACTGACATACACAGAGCAGTGAGAGACCAAGAGTATGTAGACCAGTGGTTCTCGACCTTCGAGTCGGGACCCCCCCCCCCCCCCCCCCAGAATAATGAGGTTGGTGTTCGCGACACCCCCTCAAGCCCTCTCGACGACGAGAAAAAGAGCTGAAAACCGGTGTAAACAGCAGTTTCTGCACGCCTCCCCTAAGGCTGGGCAATACATCGACATTACATTACATGTCATTTAGCTGACGCTTTTATCCAAAGCAACTTACAATTGCTAAATATATATGTCAGAGGTCGCACGCCTTCAGAGCAACTAGGGGTTAAGTGTCTTGCTCAGGGACAATGGGTGGGATCACCACCCATCGATATTATATCGATATCGTGATATGAGACTAGATATCGTCTTAGATTTTGGATATCGTAAAATCGTAATATATTAAGTGTTGTCTTTTCCTGGTTTTGAAGGCTGCATTAGAGTAAAGTGATGTAGTTTAGCAGTAGGGCTGCACCATATATCGTTTTTTTAATCGTCATCGCAATATCAACTGGCGTAATATACACATCGCGAAAGGCTGCGACATATCGCGATAGACACGCAGAGATTTTTTTATGTTAGTTGAAAGAAAATATCAGTAGAAAATTACAGTTTAAAAAGAAACTGTCATTATTTTTTAGTGGAGCCTTTTATATAGCCTGGCTCCGCCCTCCTACGTACTTCCGCTCAATTTTCATTTTCCTTTTATATTCAATTCAATGTTAAATTTGCTCAATAAAATATTGTTGGACATGATTTCCTTTCGTTTGTTTTAAATTCAACAAGCAATTTGTTATATTTTAGCAGAATACTGAAAGCTGCAGAAATGCAGAACTGAGTACACTTTAATATATGTTTATTTATCGCAAGAAATATCGTTATCGCGAAATTCAACAACCTTATCGCATATCGCATATTTTCCTTATATCGTGCAGCCCTGCCTCACCCTGCTTTGTTTCAGTCGGACACGTCTCCAAACACCACTGAAACTCATGAGGATTGATACTTACTTGTGTCAATATTGCATACAGGGCAACAAGGGCTGCATTCGTCCGTTCTTTAAAGGACCTATGACATGGTGCTTTTTGGATGCTTTTATATAGGCCTTAGTGGTCCCCTAATACTGTATCTGAAGTCTCTTTTATATAGACCTTAGTGGTCCCCTAATACTGTATCTGAAGTCTCTTTTATATAGGCCTTAGTGGTCCCCTAATACTGTATCTGAAGTCTCTTTTATATAGACCTTAGTGGTCCCCTAATACTGTATCTGAAGTCTCTTTTATATAGACCTTAGTGGTCCCCTAATACTGTATCTGAAGTCTCTTTCCCAAAATTCAGCCTTGATGCAGAATTACAGCCACTAGAGCCAGTCCCACAATAAGCTTTCCTGCCATTTCTGTGTCTGTAGCTTTAAATGCTATTGAGGAGGAGAGGGGGGGGGGCAATGCTTCGCTCATTTGCAAGCCATGATGTCTCTCTCTTTCTCATGGGTGGGCCAAATTCTCTGGGCGGGCAAAGCAGAGAAAGGGGAGGTAACCTTTCCCTTTATGACATCATAAAGGGAAGATTCCAGATTGGCCCATCTGAGCTTTAATTTTCTCAAAGGCAGAGCAGGATACCCAGGGCTCGGTTTACATCTATCGCCATTTCTAGCCACTGGGGGATCATAGGCAGGCTGGGGGAACTCATATTAATGTTTAAAAAACTCATAAAGTGAAATGTTCATGCCATGGGACCTTTAAATACAAAAATCCAATCCAACTTTATCATATTCATCATGAAATGGAAAACAGACACTGGACCAGTATATGAATTTTTAATCTTATATACTTGCAAACCAATATACCGCATCTCCCTAACCTAAATACACACAAACATATCTAGACACAGACAGAGGGTTTGTTGTGCAGATGTTTTGCCACCAGCCAGCACCTGAAATATTCCAGGGTCCAGCCCAGCTGGAACAGTGTAGGTATAGTGGGCGTATCACTTAGCTTAGCCAAACAGAAAAAAACACCAGTGTTGCTCCAAAAACACCTCGACAACCCTGCCTGGGCCGGACTTGCATCATGTTTTCCAGCGCTATCGTTGGAAAACAGGCGGTTCATGCAGAGAGAGATGAGAGAGACAGATGAGCATCTCTGATGGAGGAGAGCAGCAGGAAGATAGAAAGCCTGGGTTTCTCTTCCAAGTAATAACCTCTCATTACCAGCCTGGCCTCCTTACAAAGAGACTCGCTGCACACATGTGTGTGTGGAGGAAGGCCATAAACTACTTTCCACAGACTTATTTCTGTTGCCTGTTTGCTGTGGTAAACACTGAGGGAGGCAAAGGAAAAAAAAGAGCTCTCATCCCACCAAATAAAACAACATAAAAGACTATAATATGACATATTGCATATGACTAAACCATGCATATGAGTCAATGAATTGTGATATCATATATCTGTTCTTACATTACTGTATACATATCCATTTCAAAATCCATATCCATTTTTTGTATTACTTTTTGTTACAAAAGGTATTAAGATATTTTGTCAACCAACTTTAAAATACCCAGTATCATGTAAACATGCTGTAATTTGCACTGACAAGACTAATTAGGTTTTATTGTAAGTTCTCTGTAAAGGCCTCTTTACAGTCGCCGTTCCCGACCTGTAGCGCGCCAATGTGACGTCAAAATGACGTAGATCTCGCTGGCGCGCCAGGATTTAAAGTGAGCCAGAGGTCGCGCACCACTCTATTTTTTTCAGTGGCGCACGACAAAGCGGAAACAGGAAGCATGGACGAGTTCGAGGGCAACCGGATGCCAGGACTCTCAGAGTGACTGCAAGTCTCTCTTGTAAACTCACTGGGTTAAGATGAGTTCTTTTATGGTGAATGAAAGGCTTGATCCGACGAAGTAGGTCATCGAATCAAATGGAAACAATGACGTCAACGCGGCTGCCGGTTCTACCGTTGTTTACCTTTTCCTTCATCTTCTAGTCTAGAAGACTGCAACTAGTGTCGCCACCACCACGCGCAAGTATAAATAGTTACGGCGCTCCCATGACGTCAGGTCGGGAACGGCGAGTATACTGAACGCATAAGACCACCCTCTCTCACCTTCACCTTCATACTTTAGTCAGTCTAATATTCTTACTATGCAACTTAAAGTGCCTTCGTCATGGCTACCTAATGGAGAGTATTTCCATGTCCCATTGTTCTGCTGCAACAGTACGATTCAGTTGGGCTTTTGAGAAGTTGATTTACTCAAATTTCCTTCTAAGTACATGTTTTGTAGAATTGAATAAGATCCTATGAGAATATTAGTCCATTTTCTATGGAAAACTATACTACATTTTTTTCTCCAAGCATCATTCCACAGTGATGATGAAAGGATGTGGTTGGTGGAAAACATGAAAGGCAATTAAACCTTATGAACCCAGAGCTTCTTTTTGTCTCTTTCTCTCTGCGCCACTTCCTGTTGAGTAAAGTCGGTGTAAAGAGACAGTGGACCAGAATTTGCTGTCTGAGTGCTTCCCTGTGATTTTGGTCTGGATCAGTGATGTAGTGAGCCATTAAAAGCTATTACTGCGGCCTGCGGCCCTTTGTTGCATGGTCATACCCCCCCCTCCCCCTTTCATGTCTACATCTGTCCTGTGGAACTAAAAATGCCCCAAAAAAATTATCTTAAAATAAAAAAAGCCATTACTGTGATGAAAAACAAAGCAAAGTACCCTAACATTAAGGTAATATTATTATTATTATTATTATTATTATTATTATTATTATTATTTATAATTATTAATTTCATAAACAATTCAAGAATTCTTTCAGGATTAATACAGGGACTTCAAACAGTCAACAATAAGCCACTCTGAGGCAAAAGATTTAACTTTAAATAGCTTGTGGCATTATAAATTGAATTTACAGACACTATTACACTTTATAGCTGATGTGTTTTTGTTTCCTGTGATATCACAATAATATTTTGACATTTCATTTACAAAAAACAACAAAAAAAACGTATATTTTGGTGTCTAAAGTTTAGGATATGGCTCTGAATATAACACCAGCTAGCAAAAGACACAAGTAGCATCACCTTTTTTTGCCTCAGCAGTGAATAAATGAGTAATGGCAAACAGTAGAGACTACTGTATTCACATTCATGTGTCCTCAACTAACAACAGTCTATTTCGCATTACCAAAAAGCGGCCAACTGAGAAACAGGGAAAAGGTTCAGTGCTAATTTATCTCACAATGAATGAAAAACACAGTTTGAACCATTCTCTAAACATACCTTAAGCTAAAACATAGACTTTCCGCCGTTTCCTATTTAATTAAAACACTGCAATTTTCTCCGAAGTTTCTCGACTTACCCTATCAATATTTGATGGACAGAAACTATACGAGGGACTTCACGCCATGTCGACTCCAGCGTCTAAACATTTCTTGTTATTCCTGTGGAGAAAGTCCTAATTCATGAGTAAAACGGTGAATTTCTCTCGTGCCCAAGGATTTCATTTCAGCTCAAAGGCAAAAAGTTGGAGCAGGGTTGGATTTAGAGGGTGTGGTTTCGCACAACACGTCCAATCACACATTTAGAAGGCGTTTCCCTACGCTGCAGAACCACGAAGTCTGTGTTTGATTGACGAGTGTTGTCCGCCAATAAGAAGCCGGAGCGCTATTTTATGGAAAGGGCAGCTTCTGAGGGCGGTCTGTCTGTAACAATTTGTCGGAAGTGACGTCTCACATGTGCAGCATGGACCATAGTGGGTGTGTCAAGCTTGCGAGAGCAATACAGGAAGCCAAATAAGTGTGGCTTCAAATTAAAAGTTTCATAACAATTAAGTATGTAGAAGTATTCCCAAACACAAATTTGAACACAATAATGTATTAGTAAATGTATAATTAAATAAAGAATATAAATATTCACAAAAACTAGATGTACACAGCATTCTATTTAGTTATTGGGCATGGTGTTTAAATTTTTTTTTATTCTGAAAAAGAATTACAGGAAGTGAAAGCGTTTTATCCTCCAGCTTGACATACATTTCAGCTACCAGCTGAAGAAGAGAAGCTCCAAGTAAACCTCATGCTGAATTGAGGTGAATGCTAGCTACTTATATTTAACGTTACACTTATTTAGCTGCTCTTTGTGACCGTTTCGTTGTTTTATTGTGTCAGTGTTTGCTATTTGTGTTTCGCTTTTGAATTTCAGACGTAGAGTCAATGCCAGACAGAGACAGTTAGCAATTTTTGGCTAACATTAGTCCTAGCAGCAGTAACGTTGACGTTACTTTTAGCCCAGGTAAAGCTAAATATGCAGTAACTGTGTGTGTGTGTGTGTGTGTGTGTGTGTGTGTGTGTGTGTGTGTGTGTGTGTGTGTGTGTGTGTGTGTGTGTGTGTGTGTGTGTGTGTGTGTGTGTGAGAGACAGACAGACAGACAGACAGACATTGTTCAGATGTGACATGTACAAAAACCCCTGCTAATTTTCGTTATTCATTTATCCAAAGGCACTATTAAAGAGGTGAAGATTTGGTGTTCTGCTCAATTTTGACAGGTGTGAGAGATTTGTATTCTCTACAACCAAGCCGTGTTGCAGATTTATGTAAATATGAATTATTGTTTTAGATATATACCCAAACAATAACAGTGTTTGTTCCTCATACAGGACAGTCATGGTGGTGAAGAAGAAGACAGCCAAAGTAGAGGCTGTGGTTTTGGATGAGGAGAACCTACACAAGCTGATAGGTAATGAGACCAAACTACCGATGAGCAAACTAACTATGGTTAATAAAAACAAAGGTGTGTAATTAATCCTGTTGGTGCTCCCAATAAAGGTTACATGCCAACGTAGAGCACTCTCAGCCCAGATGTGTGCACTCCACACACTCCACTACTACATTATATACTGTATGTCGTCACAGTTTTTAATGTTGAGCAATGCATGATCTCTTCTAGCATCCCTCTCTGTGGATGGAGAAGAGGATGGAGTCAGGCAGGTTGCCCAGACCCTGCAGTCCTGCTTGGAGCTGACAGAGCCGGTGCAGCAGATCCAGCTGGTTAAAAAGGTTGGTTTTGTGAGATATAATAAAAAGTACCACCATGTCATCTTCAACATGCAAGGTTGACTTTATATACAAACGGCTTGATAAAAAAAAAAAAGGTGTAAAAACAAGATAAGTGTGTTTCTACTATGCGTTATGTTTTAATTATTTAAAAAAAAACTATTTAGATGGACTGATGGAGTGCTACTAACATACAGTAAATGACCATTTGTACATACTGCATCAGGCAGGGTCCCAGCTGGAGGCACTGAGTGAAGAGGAGCCTGATGGAGCTCTTCTACAGGCCTGTCTACACACCCTGTCTCTGGTCTACACTTCCCTGCAGGCCAAGAACCCCCTACGACGAGCCATTGCCAGGTACATAGCTACGTTTTAGGATTCTTAGATTGAAACACATCCGTTCAAGGAAACAATATGGAGACTATAAGGTGATTTCAGTGGCCACTTGCTAGTGAGGCAACCAGTTTTACATCCCAGATTTTATTATGCTTTCAAATGGCAAACCGCAAGAATTGTTCCTTCTGTGATTGAAATCGCAAATCTTTTAATGTAAGTCCTCATCCTAGCAGCAATGCAAATTCCATATCAATGTCCAAGTAGCATTAACATGTGCAAACTGTTAGTGCTGTTAATGCTAACCCTAACCCATCATCTTTGAATTACTCTCAAACTAAAAACTTAGGAGTCCTAGGGCCCTATCTTGCCCCGACGCAGCGCCAAGCCCGACGCAAGTGTCTTTGCTAGTTTAAGACCGACGCAGTTGTCAATTTCCTGTATAGCGCCCACGTCATTTAAATAGCAAATGCACCTGCGCCCATCTTTGTGCCCATACGCGTGCTGGTCTTACAGGGAGGTGTGTTCAGGTGCATTCTTGGCTTATTGCTATCTTGAGGCAGCGGGAAATGATCGTGCCATCGACCAACAAAAACCTGGTCTAAAGTCAATAACGCAGCATTTCATTGTTATTTTAACAGCAAATTAGTAAAATGAGCCTAGGCTCGTGCACAGCGCGCGCACACTATGCTTGTTACACACACAGGGAAGCGCAGCACCACACAAACATGCAAAAGATTACAAATAAAAATATGACGGTGCAAATCCACCAGCATAATAGCAATGCGCCAAGGTACAAACGCGCCTGGCTTTTAAAGGGAATGGGAGATGACACTCTGATTGGTTTATTGCATGTTACGCCCAAAACACACCTATGAATGAAGACACTAAGTACAACCTTTTTGAACCATGCGCCCGGCGCACGGACCCTTTTTTCCGCCGTCAAACTAGCAAAAGTGGATTTGGACACGCCCTAAACGCACCTGCGCCATGCGCTTCACGCCGTGGGCTTAGATCGTTAAAATAGGGGCCCTAAACTTACTTCCTATGAGTTAATTTTAGCCTGAGGATGTCTTGTGAATATGGCCCCTGATCAATAACATGCCTCTCTGTTGCTTTCCTCAGTGCCTTGGGTTCAGTACCAGCCCGGCTACAGGAGCATGCTGTAAGCAGTTTGTCTGCCTGTTTGTCCGACTGTCTGTCCAACCCAACTACAGACCAGTATCCACGCCTCGTAGACACCATCTCTGCTTGCCTGGATGGCTTCCCTCTCGGTGAGTGGGTGATTGCCTTTGCTCTTACTGCTGACTTACTCTACTTTTAAACACAACAGATATCAGATACATTTACCTTCTATTGTAAAATTGCTTGTAGAATAACTACATTTCCAAAATTATTTCTCTTCAGGTGAGAAATGCATTCACAAACTGCTGCCGGAAGGTTAGTATCTTGCTTACTTACTGAAAATAACAGAGACATTTTTTTTTTATCTTTCTTTGTTTTTAAGAAAAATCTTACGTTGACTCTCTTTTCTCCTTTTATGTAGTGTTGCATTTTCTTCACAAGGGATTAAGTGAATACCTTCACCAGAACAGGTATAGAGGGATATTCTGTGTTCTATATTTCTCCATATCTCCCCATTAGTATTTGTTTTTTTAATTAGATGTATACTTGGCATTTAATTGTATCTGAGTATTACACATTGAAAGTACTTTTCTCTCCTTCTTGCCATGACACAAGTTGGTGCATACATCACTTCCATTACAGTACCTGTTATTAAACAGCTGCTATTGGAGCTTTATTTCCTCTTTGCCTCGTTGATGCCTTCTTGCTCTGTTGCGTTACAGTCTGATCAGCCAGTTAACGTGTTGAAACAGGAGGGAATCCGGTGACAATATATATAGCTCGTTGTTGATCCACGTGTCTCTGTCGCCCCCTGCTGTTGTCCAAGTGGTCTAGCAGGACGTCACATTGTCCAGGCCCAGCTGATGCAGTCCTGTCTGGCAGCCGTAAAGACCTCCATGCTGGTGATCCAGAGATCCCAGGAGACCATCAGCGCTGCCCTGCAGGCTGAACAGAATCACTGCAAGCTGGAGGACACAATGAGCAGCCTCCTGGGCTGCTACACACACATCCTCACTGGTGGTAAAAAAACAAACAAACAACGGGACTCAAAAATGTAGAAACACCTGGCATATCCAGAGACTCAACTGATGGATGTAGATCTTTTTAATGATACTGTCATTTAATGATACAAACAATAAATGTGTCATAAGCGGCTTGGAAATGGCAGATGGGAGTCATAAACTTCCCAAACTCGTGATTGCTCCAGAACTTTAAATGAGGGCCATTTTTGCCCGTGTATATAGGAAACCACAAATGCTTACAGTAGGTGTACATATGTTCCTCTCACTTCTTTCCTCCTCCTGTTCCTTTCTCTGTTTCTAGAGGAGTTCGTCCAGTCAGTCCAGAGTACAGCCGGCATGGCTGTAGTGTTACTGATCAGGTCTATCATGGGTCGTGGAGATGAAGTTGCCTCTGTGGTGAGTCGAGGATTAAGAATTCTGCACGTTACGCACACATTTGAGAATATTTACCAGTGTTCTGAATGAGAATGACTTGTAAAGTCATGATCTTGGAAATAAAATGTTTTTCTTTAAAGGTGCTCTAAGCGATGGCACGCGTTTTTTAGGCTACAACATTTTTTGTCACATACAGCAGACATCTCACTATCCGCTAGCTGCCTGTCCTCTGAACACACTGTAAAAAAAAAAAAAACCGCGGTCTCTGTAGACAGCCCAGGCTCCACAAACGGCAACAAAAACAAACTGCGGCAACCTGCACCACCAAACATAACAGTCTTCCAGCGTTCCAGCCAATAACCGACAAGAAGGATTTGGGGGTGGGGGGTTAGTGCACGAAAGGGAGGGAGAGGGACCGGAAGTAGGAGGAGGGAGGGGCGAGCTAGCCTCGTTTGTTTGAAAATACTTTGAACGTCAACAAGAAGTGCCGTCACCCAACATCGCTTAGATCACCTTTAACATGCAATACGACAAATATAGCAATGCATGTATGAAGCTGCTGAAATATCGCATCTTGCAGTAACCTGTATTGATTCTCTTCAAATGTTTTTGGTCATTCTTGTCTTTGTGTATTAGGTGTGCGGTTTGCTGCGCATCTCAGCGCAGGGTTTGGACTCCGCTCCTCAGTGGCTAAAGCAGAGGTGTGAGGGACTGTGGACCAGTGGTCGCCCGCCGGGTGTCTCTCTGTATCTGTGTCATGGGGCTCTGGCCATGTTGAGCTGGAAGGGCGCTTTCCCAGGGCCCCAGTGGGAAGAGTTGCTGCTGTTGGTCCCAAACACGCTGCTGGATCTAGATGTCAGGTAGGTCTGGTAATCTGATCCCCATTCAGTGCTGACTAGTCTACATTGTTATCCTAGTATATCAAAGGAGAAGGGTTACAATTAGAATGAGTCTAAAAGTCCTTTTAAACAAAGCACTCAGATGCTTGCCAGAGCTGAAAGTGACGGACACCAGTAATATAACGTGTGACTACTTGATCTGTGTCAACCAATCTCTGAAAAAAAATCCAAATGCAGTCTTTCTAAAGTGTAAACAGCACGCCTGTTTTGATTTTCTTGCTGTAGTATAAAGGAGTCCAGTACAGCCATGGTGGTGGCCCGGGTGTTGACCCTGTGGAGCAGTGCTGCGCTTGACTGCCTGCAGGGGGAGAGGCTGCCCTGCCCCCCCCGCCTCCAACAGTCCCTCAGCGGCGGCTCGGAGCTACAGCGGCAACTGCTGGAGCACATCTACTCCCACTGGGAGCACCCGCTGGACGGAGTCCGCCACCAAACCCGCTCCCTGTTTCGCAACCTCCTCCTCCTCCATCAGCACACCAACCCATCTATCTCCGACCCAACCAAGGACTCTTACATCGCAGAGCTCTCCCGAAGCCTGCTGGGACTGGAGTGGCACATGAGGGGGAAGTACGGCTCCCTGGGCTGCCTCGTGGAGCTCTTTGGGGCAGGCTACCTGCTTGACATCCAACCCCAGCTGCCCTCATGTCTCCTGGGCCTGATGGGTGACCAGACCCTGGCTCCTTATGCCAGCGACCTCCTGGAGAGGCTGTTTGTCAGCCACAAGGCACAGCTGGCCAGTGAGGCTGGTGCAGGGGACAAGACGGCCACAGACGACTGGATGGCGTGTTGGCACCAGACGTGGGTAACCCCCCTGCTACAGGTGCTGTGCCGTGCCAGACTGGACCAGACCACGTACATCCTGGACTATTTCCTGCCCAAGCTGCTACGCTGTAGCCCCTCCAGTCTGGCACACATGGTGCAGGCCTTGCAGGACCCACCGCCAAGCAGCACAGGTAAAGGCACCGATGTCTGCACATAAAAACACAATCACATTCCATTTATCGGCAACTATTTTCCCTTTTTCCCTTCTTGTTATTCTCATGATAGATCAGCTGCACGTTAATGTCTCTCAACTTCACAAAGCATGCTGTTGTGGCAAGAAATACAGTAAAAAAATGTCTTCTCCACAGTTACAGTGGGAGAGTTCTTTAACATAGTCATGACAAAATGCGGAACCATTTCATAAATGCTGTTTTTCTGTTCTCTTTAGGTCCTTCAGGCAGCAGGGGTGCACTGGGAGCTCTCATGACATGTTTGCGGGCAGCCAGGGCCCAGGGTGTTGTTCCATCCTCAAAGGAGGGTCTGTGGGGAGGACTGGTGCCCCTCTCCCTACTCCAACAAGCACTGGTACACAAACATGATCAAGTGAGTGTCTGTATCCCCAAGTGTGTATCCTTTCTTTTCAATATTGTTAAGTATTTTTTTTTCTCATAAATTTGGCATATGTCTTGGATTTCCATTGTATTTATGTGTCCTCAAATCCTACCGCCCAGGTGAGGTTGGATGCTTTGGGGTTAGTGTGCGAGAGCCATCGCAGCACTGAAGCGCTGTCCTCCCAGGAAATGGACCTGATCTGCCACTTCCTGCTGCCTAATCTCAACAGTCAGTCACCAGGCGTCAGACAGCAGACAGTCAGCCTGCTGAAGAAGGTCAGCCGTTTACCGCACATTGCCCTTTTCTTTATGGATTCTAGTTTCTCACTGAATATGAGATGTTAAAGAGTAACTTCAGTGTTTTTCAATCCGGACCCTACTTCCCATGGTTTTGTGTCTAAATGACTAATTGGAACAACCATTTTTTAAAAATTGGTCCAGTATTGACCAAGAGAACTGCAACCTGGCTGTGTCAAAACAGGCTGCAATGTAATCGCTCTGGGCAATTGTACGTCCACTAAAAGTGCTTGTTTTTGCCACTGTCGAGTTTAGATTGTTACTATAAGCGTCTGACTACGTTATGGAAAGGACCCAACAGAGAAGTTAAACGTTTTACTCTTTACCTTTTCGCTCGATCCAAACTGTTTGTTGCGTCCACGTCCCGCTCAAGGAGAAGTCTCGTTCTGAATCAGGCAGCAACAGGTTCCACTCCTTACACCATGGGCATTCTTCCAAATCTCCCGACCCTCACCGCCTCGCAGCAGCTGGTTCACCATCCTCTCCCTGCTGCCCCTGCTCTCTTTCTCCTGGTCCGTTTTGTAGGAGCTATTCTTCATCCATATACTCTGGCTCAAATAAATACTTGCAGCCATCGAATTCAAAGACCTCATCCACATTGTCGAAATCATCTAAATATTTAGCCATGACATTGAAAATCTTTTAGATAACACTAAGCCACGCGTTATGTACTCCAACATAACAAACTCTCCCTTGGCACTCCTCTCTCCCTCTTCCGGCAACAAGTCACCTCCCAAGATTTCAGAACAAGACTTCACCGTCTTTCCACAATGTAGTCAGACACTTATAATAACAATCTGAGCCTGTCGGTGGCAAACTGCGCAACTGCCCCGTGCGATTACACTGTAGCCCGTTTAATGGCTGCCAGTTACAGTGTCATCGCTCAATACTGGACCAATTTACAAAAAAAAATGTGTTCCCATTAATCACTCAGACAGAAAAATACGGGAACACAAGGTCCAGGTTGAAAAATACCGAAATTCCCCTTTAAGCTGGTACAGTACAGTCAGTTTGTTGGCTGGGAGCGGTTTATACCAGGGAATGGAAGTAATTGAATTTTAATTTTCAACGGGATCTGCAGTGCTGACAACCCTACACATTACAAGGAGACATTTATGACTCAATTCAATGAGCAAATCAAAACTATTACTTAAAACTACATTGTGTCATTTATTGAGTTGATTCTTAGCAAAAAGCCCTTTGTTCTTTCACAAATATGTGCTCATTCATGTGTAATTACTTCCACCAACTAATCAAAGTATTCTCGTAAGCGTAGAATCTGCCATTTAGAATCATTCAGAATACACACGAGTGAGTCGCTCGAATGGCGGCCGCCATGTTGCGCCTCCATCCTTAAAATACATTAGCCAAAGAGGGACATACCTCCGCCTTTGGCCCTCTTACACTGTTCGGCCACCGTAGCAGTTAAAACGCGCTCCGAATGGAAGGGGCTAGAAAGTAATATTCAGTTGGTTGTCATACACAATTTCACCGCTAGATGGGAGAAATTCTTGCACAATGTAGCTTTAATGGAGCTTAAAATCCTCTTCTATACAGCTGCTTTGTCGAATGAAGGACAGCGCTCTGCTGCTGCAGAAGAGACTGATCCAGGAGAGAGAGCAGGAGCAGAGAGACCGAGACCAACACACACTACAGCTGTACAAGGTATACCATACCACACACACACATGGAACACAACAGAAAGCTGCAGAGAGGTCTACCGGAGTGTTTTTGTCTTACAAAAATGAACTAAATCTAATAAACTAGGCGTGTTTTTATGTGTTGTAGGAGTTCCTGCGCTGGCTGTGTGTGAGGCTGCTGGAGGTTTTGCTTCCTGGAGCTTCCTTCTCTAAATGCCTTATGTCCCTCCACCTGCTGTGTCTACTGGGTGAGCTCTTCACCTTCAGCACCGGTACGCCTACTGTTCATCAGCAGCAGTCATATATGACCCACCAGACTTTACAAACCATCACTGCTGTGTAAAGAAATCTGCTACTAACATTATAGGTTTATGGCAAGTTCAATATAACAGATATGTTTTTTTAAATGTTACTTTAAACTATGCAGTAAAAAAAATAGTATAATGCATAAAGTTATATGTATAACTTGCCTTTAGGAGATCACTGATTGTGTTTGTCTTATTGTCGTTTGACTACCATTGACTGCTCATTTACTGACATCGTACAAACAGCAACTTTTAGGCACTTTTTATCGACAATACCGGACAATTGAAATTGGTCTTCCTCGTCGTACAGTATGCATAGTAAATATAAATGTTGCTAAAGTTTACTAAAAAGCTTCAAACATAGTGTCATATTTCATCCAATTCGCTCAGAGCAGTTTGGAATCCAGTGCTTTCGTCAAGAACAACTCTGATGATGTTTGGTACATTTCATGTAATACCAGTGGCCAGCGCACATTTCTGGAATACTGTACATCTTTCTTTTGATGCCTGAACCAGCAGTCTATCCATTACTAGCTGGCCTCTAGGGCTGGGCGATAGGGAGAAAATCAGATGTCACGATATTCTTGACCAAATACCTCAATATCGATATTACGGTGATATTCTAGGGTTGACAATTGGTGCTTTTAACAAATCATCTTCACACTTAGATTTTAGATAAATAATCATCTGTAATGTGGACATAATGACTAAGTGGGTAAAGGCAAATAATAGAACAGCTAGAACAGTCTGGTAAGTTCAGAAAAGTACATCACTTTACTGTAATGCAGCCTTTAAAACCAGTAAAAGACAACACTTATGTCATATCATGATATTACGATATCCAAAATCTAAGACGATATCTAGTCTCATATTACGATATTGATATAATATCGATATATTGCCCAGCCCTACTGGCCTCTTTACTTTGATGCCAAGCTGATGCTCTAGCTGGCTCAGCGTTTCTTTACCCCTGCCTCTCTGTTTTCCTCAGGGCCTGATGTGTTTGCCCTCAGTGAAGTTGTAACCTCTGCCCATGCTCAGAATGTCCTCTACTGTGTTGCCAGCAACTTCCTGGAAGTCAAACAACTGGCCTCAACGTTACTACGGCAACTCCCACCATCAGCTGTGGGACTACAGGTTAATATGAGGACCAAGCTCAGTCATTATCGGTTACATCTTGAAATGTGATACTTAAAGCTTTAGTGCATAACTTTTTGATATTAGTGAACGTCACATTCAGGCCATTGCCAAATGAGTTGCTACAAAGCTAATCAAGACTATCAGCTCCACACATCTCTCTCTGTATTTCTCAGTATGGCTATGTTCAGAAGATTGTGTTGTCCGGTGACTTTCTCGCACAGAAACTCGAGTAAAGATAATTACCTCTTCTGAAGAGTCTTTTTTTAATCCTCCGTGTCCTCCTTGGCTACTAGCAACTGCGTGAGGAGGGGTGGGGGTGATACGCGATCACGGAAAGCTTGTATCAGCCGACCGTTTTGTTGTCATTACTTAGAATTCCTCATGGGGGACACAGAAACTGCGCACTATAGCTTTAAGATTTGGCATCTTTTTAATTTTGTCAAAATAGTTTTTGTTTTGTGCCAACCAGTGTTGGTCAGCTTACGTTAAAAAAGTAATTAGTTACAGTTACAAATTACTTCTCCCAAAAAGTGATTGAGTTAGTAACTCAGTTACCACATTGTAAAAGTAATTAGTTACTCAGCAAAGTAACTGACGTTATTTTTTTTATGTTCTATAACACTATTACGTTCTACAACATCTTTAACGTCAAAGATGTTTATATTAACTGACTGAAGAATAAAAACACTATATACAGTATTTTAGAGCATTTGGTATAGCGTGCATGTTACATAAACATTCTTGCCTTTAATTTCAATGAGCGAGAAGCAGTGCCGGTACTTCCAGTTCGAGAACGCTACCTTTGAATTTCCCTGTCTCGTCGCCATTGTCGCTGTCTGGTGTTTAGTGGTAGTCAGAGCGTGCAGCGAGACAGCGTGAGCAGGGCATCCGCCTACCCAGCCAATCATCATCGCATTTGGTGTCATCATCCCCACCCCTGCTCTCTCCAGGCAGCTGATGTGTAGCCAAAGCCTCACACCTCGCGCTTCATTCAACCAAATTGTAGTAACGCACCACTTTACATTCTCAGTAACGATAACGGCGTTGCAGCGATGGGAAAAGTAGCCTAATTAATTAGATTACTCCGTTACTGAAAAAATAACGCTGTTAGTAACGCCGTTATACTAAAACGCCGTTACTCCCAACACTGGTGCCAACATTGGTTTTATAGCACTCAGTATTTTTTATGTTTATTTCAAAATGTTTAACAACTGCTGTAACAACTCTGCGATAAAAAAATTAACCTCTGTTTCGATCCGTATCTCAGTCTGTAGTGTATGTCCCAGCCCAGTTGTACTGCACTAAGTGTAGTAATTACATTCCAGTGGTGCGATAGGTGAAGCCCAATCATCAACTTGTACTGTATAGTAGTATTTTCAAGTTGTTTTACTGATTTCACCTTGGTGTTTATGATGTGAGGTGCCAGAGAGGATGCGCAGTGTTCTTCAGGCTGCTCTGGACCTCAGTACCAGCACCAAGCCTTTTGACAGCGTCACAGCAGCCCACCTCCTCAACCTGCTGCTCCAGCAGCCAGACCTGGGCCAGGCTCTGCTGCACTGTGCCCAGGAGCAGGGCCTCGAGTTCCAGCCTCCCTCCTCACCGCCCCACGCTTCTGAGACCGTCATCTTGGAGCTCAACACACTGGCTGGTGAGATCCAGAGGCATAGCCCTAATACATATATGCGTGTGTGTGTTGGCACTAAATAAAATTGTATTGTTCTTCTGTCCTCAGTGGTCCAGTTCTTGCTGTGCTGTCTGCAGTTAGAGGTGTCCAGGTCCGAGTCATCTCTCTTGCAGGCAGCTGCTTCCTATCCTCTCTATGGCAGAGCCCACTGCATCACTGCTGTCCTGCAGCACCTAAACACTGAGTGAGCTCATGAATCACACCAACACATACATGTCGTAAACAACCTACTTTCATTTGGATCTGTTGCTTTGCTGTTGGCAGCGGAAACAAGCCCTCTACACATTCCCTGAGTACAACACCATGTATTTGAAGAGCAAATCCAGCCATGACCTTAGCCATATACTTACTGTTTTGTGTGTGTGTGTGTGTGTGTGTGTGTGTGTGTGTGTGTGTGTGTGTGTGTGTGTTTAGGACTTTGAGCCAGCCTGAGCAGTGGAGATGTCTGGTGTCAGACCTAATTGCTGTGTGCTACAGGATGTCTGACGTGGTCTCCCCTGTAGTCCAGAGTTCCTCCCCAGAAGGACTCATCCCCATGGATACAGACTCAGGTAATCCCATTTCTCAGCCTCTCAGTTTATGGTGAGTACACTTAGTGGGCCTCATGCAAGAGCCCTTTACTATTCTTATCCTAAACCTTATACTTAATTCTGCGAGATTGTTTGAACGTGTGTTCCAAGTCCGATTGACCAAACTCTTTTTTCACTTTGTAAACTTTTTGTACATTCATTGTTTGAACTTCTGAACGCCACCTGTTCATGAGTAGGTGAGCATAATCAGTGCCCCCAAATTGCTATAAATGGTACCTGTTCCGCTCCATCTGTGGGCAAGTTTTTTTTTTTTTCTTCAAAAAAATGTTGGTAAAAGAGTCAAAAGAAGAAGTTCACGCTGGGACCTTCAAGTCCTGCTTTCGGGAATCGGCAGACGAAAACGCAACACATTTACCAGTATACTGAATTGTATTGTCATGCCAGAATATTATAATTTATTTTTCTGTTTAAACAGGAAAAACTCTCGTTGAGATTAAAATCTCTTTTTCAAGAGAGACCTGGCCAAGAGTGCAGCCTAAACACATTGTTTCAACAATATATACAAACTACTACTTAAGACAACGGTGACTTGTTGCAAAAGAGTATGCACAATATCCGGTCAAGATGCAAAAAATGGAGTAGGCTGTAGACACAACACAATCAGTTCTTTTAAATCCCTTTTAAAGTGCGTACCACCCAAGAATAAATCTGTTTGTACAAGTGACTCTTTTGCATGTGGCGCATTGTCTGTAGTCTACATGGTCCTCTTCATTTGTATTGTAAGTACTGTTTATAAGCAATTACATTAGTGTTGTATTAGTGTCGAAAAACTGTAAGTTTCTGAAAAACAAAAGAGCGCGAAGGTTCTCACTGAGCCTGAAAATCCTGGATTACAATTATTGTTAACAGCAAAAGAGAAAGGAGTTTAGGAGAATTACCAACACACTCAAATAGATTGTACAATTTTACTGCAGGTTTTTCATTAAACATCAACACAAGTAGAATATTCAGGGATAATTTGTAGGTTAGAACTATACTTTTAGTTGATAGAAGGTAATGGGCAAGTCATGGGCATTTACACAAGCGCCGCAAGGAGATATTAATATTAATATGACATGCTTTTTGTGTGTGTGTGTTTTGGAAAGAGACGTCAGCAGGGCTGCAGAGGATCCTGCAGGAGATTCAGCCCAGGGACACCAATGACTTCTTCACACGTGCCAGAGAGCTGGACACACACCAAGGAGATGATCACGCACAGACCCAGACCACACACACACCGTCACTGAACACAAGTGAGTTAGAGATTACATTACACAGAAAAATGTCTTGCCATGCCTCACTAGTCCCTACAGCCCAATATTACATTAGTTCAGATGTATTCAAACTGTGAGGCATGGGAGAGTTGAAGGGGGGGGAGTGCGGGGGTGCGGAGGAAGATACACGAGGCAAAGACACTGTTTGAGGGTATAGAGACAGCTGCATGCTGGTGTTCTGAAAGCAACAGGAAGTTAGTTGTTGTGGCTTGGCTGCTGATTTGGCCCGTTATCAACATGGTCAACAGTTGGAGCTGCAGCAGTGACTGTGACTCACAGCTCACAGAGGCAGTCAAGGTACTTTTAAACCCTTAGCACTAATTTCCCCAATTTGTGCCAAAAATCATACTCCTTCTCGTAACAAGTCAGTCAAATGTAAACCCACATGATACACACGTGACCAGTGATGGTTACAAAAGTAACGCAATTACAGTCACGTATTCCTTTTTGCTGTAACATAGTAATATAACTCATTGCTAATAAAATGTCGGTAAGATTATACCCGTTACAATCTCTGTAACGCGAGTTACAGCGCATTTTAACGCAACATTTAGTGGCGTTTATCTTTTATAACCCTTGTGTTGACTTCGGGTCGCATTGACCCGTTTTCAATTTTTGTTTTATATCAGAAAATATGGGACGTAGAAATAAGCGCTGAAAATGTGTAGAAGAAAAAATTAACAATTTAAAATGTTGGAAAAAGCAAAATCAAGCTGTGAAAAAAAGGCGTCAAAAACAAGGTTGACGGGAAGACAAGAATTCACCTACACCGCGAAACATTTTCTGCACAGAAAAAAAAAAAGTCCGCTAGTGTTATGTCCTGTTGCTGGATTCGGTGGTTGAAATGACTGCAGAGACAGTACATTTGCGACATGGACATTATTTTCAGGAGTTTTTTACGCTGCGTTGAAGCGAGCTGTCCCGTCACTGTTGCCGTGGTCAGAGCCAGAACCAAAGACGGTACGGACGACATCTGTGTCCCGTCAGTGCCGACAGAAATGTGCTCGAGCAACGGACAGACAACAACATGTCGGGAATTAATGTTTAGTCTTGCTACACGTAATATCATTACATTTTATCAGCGCTGAAAGTAACTCTACCGTAGGCTACTTCGATTCAATTGTAAGGTGCTTTTTAATTGAGTATTTTCATTTTCTCCTACTTATTAGGCTACTTCTAGTCCACCACAACTCAGAGTCAAGTAGGCTATTGTACATTTTACTTAACTATTTATTTTATGGCTTTAGTTACTTTGCAGATTCAGATTAATAATACAAAATAATATATGAATAAATTATGACGTATTAAAGTGGATAAAGATGAGACTTTGTTGAAATTCACAAGCTACCTGCCAAGTCATACTTCCGCTGTTATTTTGGTGAAAGTAACTCAAAAGTAACGCAAAAGTAGTGTAAAGCATGACAATTCAGAGACAGTAATATTGTAATATAACTAATTACTCTCAAATGACAGTAACTAGGAATCTGTAATGTATTACATTGTGGAAGTAACTTGCCCAACACTGCATGTGACCCATTTATAAAAATGCAGCGCAGTGACGACGATTTAATACTCAAGATGTATGGGCTATAACTAGGGGTGTAAATCACACATTTTATCACAATACGATATTATATTGATTCTTTACTGATATCATAAAGTCTGCCACGATATGATTTTGATTCAGTTCACACACACATTATTTTTTTTTTATAAAAAAAGAATAAACATAAAGTGGGAATTTCAAAATAAAGTCACATCTTAATGGCCATATGTATCGATATTTTCACTTTATCGACGATATTGGATCGTTGATGTTTGAATCGATATATCGTCGAGATCGATGACATATGAGTGTAACACGGACCCGCCAATGCACATTCAGCCCGCGGACCTGTTTGTATGAGACAGCCGTCACTCTGTCACCGTTAGTAGAGAATCCAGCCTGCCGTGTAGTTCATACACTTAACTGATGAACCAGAGAATTGTACAGTAATCACAATCGGCTTCATGATCACCTTACACGCTCTCTCTCTCTCTCTCTCTCTCTCTCTCTCTCTCTCTCTCTCTCTCTCTCTCTCTCCCAGGGGAAGTACAGTACGTTTAAACGTTATTAAATAATAAACAGATAAAAAAACAACAACAAAAAACGAAGCAAATCCTTGTTCCAGCCGCCAATACGTCACCATTGCCCCCACACCAAAACCCACTGCAGTGCGAGACATTAAAACCCTTTAAAACCAATAAGTCATTGATGCTTGTGAGTGCAATACTAGTGATGTCCTGATGGCGGAGGTGTTTGACCTCATTTTTGTGTGGTATATTCATACAGTGCACAATAAAATACTTTTAGGAATGATTACCTAAACTACTGTAACTTTACAGTGACAAGTAAAATGAACTGGCTCTGTGCAATGTGTGTGTCTGGATATGAGCAGGCACATGATGTGACTTTGGACGTCTTCTGGTTTCCATTGAAATCAATGCTTCAACCTAACTTTCACATGACATAATATAACAAATAGATCTTTCAGTTCAAGTTAGTATTATTTGGTAATAAAACAAAGTGATCAAACTTTTTCCATGTCACTTTGTGTGTGTGTGTGTGTGTGTCACTGTGTGTCACTGTGTGTGTATGTGTTGGCTCCAGGCGGTGAGGGCTACAGGGTGACAGCCCAGATGGTGCTGGTATGTTGCTGGCGGAGCATGAAGGAAGTGGCCATGCTGCTTGGACAGCTGTGTCAGAGCCTGCCTCTGCACTACACCAATGACACCCACACACACCCTGGACTCATCGCAGAAGAACAGGTGAGATCCTGACATACTAAACACACTCACACAAAGCTCACTCTCAGTCTCTTACTTCTGTTACCTCATATACAGTAGCATCTAGGTGTGTGTGTGTGTGTGTGTGTGTGTGTGTGTGAATACAGTATACTTGTGGGGTCCAGACAGCTTTGTGGGGCCAAAATGCTGGACCCCACAACTTTAAAGGGCTGTTTGAGGGTTAAGACTTGGTTTTAGGATTAGGGTTAGAATTAGGTTATGGTTAGGGTGAGGGTTAGGATAAGGGGCTAGGGAATGCGTTCTGTCAATGACAGGTCCCCACAAAGATAGTGCCACGCACTTGTGTGTGTGTGTGTGTGTGTGTGTGTGTTTCCGCTAGAACTAAATTAGTGCCGGTCATGTGACCCTTAAGATTTAATTTCACCGGTCAAATGGGAAATGTTCCGGTCAAATATTTTCTGTGTTTATAGCGCTTAAAATCAATTGATAGGCAGGCTATCTATAAAGATTGATATCATCAAGGGATGTAGATTTATACTTTTTTTTTTTTTAATTGAAATGTAGGCTGCTACAGGCAGAGAGGGCAAAATAATTAAATCAATGCACATAATTGTGCCGATCTGAGTTAAAATAGGCCTATTTTCCATTCGCTAGGCTGAGGAAATAAAACAATACAAACTACAGTACAAACAAACTGGCTCATAAAATGATCAAGTGCCGACTAGAATCCAAATAATTGTAAACAAGTGTCTCTCTGCTACTCGCGATGCGCATAAGCCTCTGTCTGACGCCGCTGCGCTGTTTTGATGCAGTTCTGCAGGGAGAAGCCACTGGAGGCGGGTTTTACGCATGCTACTTTGGCCAGTTTGACAGATTTCACCGTAATCCCAATAAGAACCTCGCAGGCTGTTGACAGTCAAGCCTCCGTAACCGCGGACGGCTGTAATCATATATGGTATCTCAATGTGGGTCTGTGGCGTTAACGTTAATGAGACGGGCTCTAGCTGGTGCCGACTCGTCCTCGCTGACAATTTCTTGGCTTCATTTACGTTAGCCTGGCCGCTGCTTGGTTTTGTAAAGTAATTCACAATATTTCCATGTTTCGCCAGTCGCCGTTTGTTGTAAATCTACGGTAGTCTTCTGCATTCAATCAGAGCGAGAACGCAACGTATAGTTTTTCCTTTATCGCAAACGCTACAGTCATTTGTAAATTAAAAAATATGATGGTTCATTGTTTTTGACATCATTACAGTTGTTGTTAATAGAACGAAATATATGAAAATCACTGTAACCTACTTTAACACAATTCAAATTGTGCAGAGGGAATTCTTTCCACCGGTCATTCTGACCAGAGACAATTAGAATTTTCGGTCCTCATCAATTTTTTCTGGTCAATGACCAGTAATTACCGGACAACGGAAACTCAAATGTATGTGTCTGTGTGTCTGTGTTTCCAGCCTGATTTATCTTACTCCTCTGTGCCATAGAGCCCCACTGTTGTCCACAAAGTATTAAAAACACCACACTGATGCAATGGGTGACATGTTCCTTCATTCCTATGAACACACACACACACTGTAGCCCATTTTAAGGATTAGGCTTTTAGTTGGAACCAATGGGCTTAGGGGGGGGGGGGGGGGGGCCACCAAGTGATTTCCCATGTCCAAAGTATTGAGAGACAGACTAACCCATTGTTGGTTGCATGTTTCCATCCACTACCGAATATTAGAAGTTGAGCGCTTTAAGATAAACAGGTTCTCCTGTCGGGAGCCATTAAACCATTGCAGAAGAAGTTTTCACAGTGAACCTTGGCCTTATGTTACCTTAACATAAAAATGATTCCAATGAGTTCCACAGTGTTATCCAGATATTAAATGTGGTGGGAAGTGAGCACTGGTACTGGGAAAGAAAAAGTCAGATTGATGCATTCCTACATGTTATTATGAATTGCATAACATCCTGATCAGTCTACTGTGCTAATCCACTAGTAATATGTTCCATTAAGAACTAAAATATAAAATAGCCTCGGCTCTGCTCCCTCCAGCGTATGTTTTGTATGTCGGTAGCGTTGCACATCTGACAGAGGGCCCTTCAGACTTCTGCTGCCACTTCTTAGCTCTGTCTTGTCACTATTCTTACTGCTTTGAAGTCACATTTTGGCAATAGGATGGCCAACCAGGCTAACCAAACTATAACAGCTGAGCTGTGGTAGTGTGCTGCTGAGAGCACAGCCCAGCCACCTCCCTATCATGGATACAAACGCTGTCTCAGCCCAGATGAGCTGGGAAAGCTATTGAAATCAGCGCACAAGCTTAAGTATTTCATGTAAAAAGGTGTTTTTCACTTTGTGTGAATATATACTGTAGCAAGGAATGATGCGAATGTGTGTATGTTTGTGATATCACGCTGGGAGGCTCTTCAATTAGTATCCGCCCTCGTTAGCGCCACACTTTCATTTGAAGCCCGAACCTGCTGGTTTAATGGCCGTGATGCCCCTCCCTTTCCACCGCATACTTTCCAAATCACTTCCACCACCAGCAGGAAAACACTGAGCGACACACACACACATTCACATAGACTGACACACACAGACAGACTCACACAGGAATAGTTGTCTGAGTGGTTCAGCATGTGGACGTCCATAATAACAAGGGTACCAGACATAGGCTGTGTTTGTCTGTGTAGGGGGTAAAGGGTGTGTGTGTATGTGTGTTTGTGTTTGCCTGTTGAGCATGTACTTACACTCCTAAGAGAGAAAGTAGGAAGTATCGTACTACTACTTACTATGTGCTGCTGAATGTGTGTTTATTGTGTTGTGTGATGGAGGGACATTGTTTTTTTTTAGTATCAGGAATGTGAGCAAAGATAGTCATCAGTCTGTTTACTACAGGACTAGCAGCAGGCTGTGCATTATACTCTATGTTATGTATTAGTAATTGGCTTCTCTTTTATTTTATATCATTCTGTCAGTTTTAGAACGTTTGTTATCAATGCTCAGTAACCATTTGGCAAAAACTGACATTGAATTAGATCAGTTGTTTCGACAATGGTTTACTGTATGTACAATTGCCCGTGTGTACTCACAAAGCGCTGTTGTAGTCGTGTCTAGCTTTCTTGCAAACATTGTATGCTGGAGTATTCTTACTTGAACCGTTCCTGTTCTTCACCAGGAACCCCACATGCTCCATAATACCACTGCCTATATGTGATTTTTTAAAAGTTGAAGTTTGAACTGTTCTCATCAATATGGTCAAAGATAAGATAAACCTTTATTGATCTCTAAGATAAGATAAACCTTTATTGATCTCTAAGATAAGATAAACCTTTATTGATCCCCAGCGGTGAAATTTGGTTGTTGCAGCAGCACAAGGACAGCAATAGTACAGATAAATAGTAGTAATGCACCGATTCAACTTTTTCAGTCCAGATACCGATACCTGGGCTGTGGGTATCGGCCGAGGACAGAATGTGATGCCAGTGTTTTACCAGCAGATAATCTGTAATATAGCAGGAGAGACAAGGTCGTTATATCTCATGTCTGTACGGTAAATCTAAAGCTGGAGCCAGTTAGCTGCGCTAACTTAGCTTGTTAATTAATGAGCTTTAGAGGTGCTGGTTGGTGGATTTGTTACCTTTTTGGAGAGAGCCAGGCTACATGTTTACATGTTCACCCATTTTTGTGCTAAGCTAACTGGCTGCTGGTGGTAGCCTCATATTTACCATACAAACATGAGAGTGGTATTCATACTCTACACTATAATCTTTTTCTTTCACGGCAAGGAAATGAATACGTGTTTTGTTTTTGTTTTCCTTCCCACAAGGTCAAACTACATCTGTACTAACCCAACAATTTTGACAGATATTTCAGGAGCAGTAGCTCAGATGCTAGCAGCTAACATTGAAAAATATTCTCCAGTGACTTTGCTACTGATCACTTCATTTTCGATGGCACTGAACAACCAATACAAAGTATTTGAAAATTGTTTTTGACCAGATTCTGCGGAGACACGTGAAATCCATGTATGGCCCTTAGTTTGGCACATTACAGTTTGTCAACAAGTTTTTCAGTTCCATGTGTAACGGGTGTTCACTTCTCTTCATTTGTGCACAGTTAATAATGTCCCCGTTAACACATTGATTGCCGCTGATGGTAGTCTCTGCGTGTTGTGTGATGGTTGTAGACTAACGGCTGACAGTTGGACCCCAACGGATAACCACAGACAACTCCGATGTTGTTGATCGTTTATTGCTAACAAGCCTTTGGGATCTGAGGGATACAAGCCCGGTTTCCATAAAACTACTCAATATAACAATATAGTAATAATCAAAGGAAACTTACAATAATGATTTCTGTGGCCAAGCTCAACAACTATTAAAAATAACTATGAAACAACTACTAACTGACAACTGATCAACGGTACAGGATCAAATAGGCTAATTTTAACTGTGTGTGTGTGTGTGTGTGTGTGTGTGTGCATTAACGTTCAGTTGGGTGATTCCAATAGTGTTTGGAAAGTTGGGTCTGGCTAAGTCTTTGCGGACATAGTCATTCTGCCCTACCACAGCGATGACATGCATGGGCAAATATATGTGTATAGTGTGTGTGTGTGTGAGACCAAAACACATGTCTTTCCAAAATGTGTGTGAGCTCAACACCACCTGCGGTCCTCAGCCAGCATCCTGTTTTACATCCTTGTTGGCCTGGCAACACTGCGGATGTTTCTGTCACGGGGTGGCACCATGGCAATAGCAGTAGTTGTGAATGGGCGTAAATGGTAATGTTTGATTTCTTTCTTTATTTCATTACCTAATTTTTCTGATGATGATTAGTTACTGGAATATTTTTTGCAATGTTGAGCTTTATCAGCCAAGATGATACATTGCAAACAAAGAGAGACAGAACTATCAAATTGTTTGATTGTGACAGAGAAAAAAAGAAAGGAGTAGCTGTTGGACATCCTGACAGGACAATACAAGTTTGTGTGTGCACACATGTACTGTATGAGTGAGACAGACCACCAAAGTTGCTGGCCAGCTGGAGTTTGACAGCTCGGGTGTTTATGTGGTGTAGGTCAGCCTGGATCGGTTGGAGCCTTGGGTACACAGAGGAGACAGACCGTTGGTTTGGCCGCACTGAAGCTAAGGGAGGAACGCACACACACACACACACACACACACACACACACACACACACACACACCCACACCCCGTTATGAACACAATAGGAATGCTTTGTCCAACATTACTCTGTATTTGCTCTCTAGTGCGTAATATTTACTTTACACCATTTTATTTTAGTGTCCTAATTCTAAAAGAGAATTTTATGCCCCCTAATATTACCTTCAGAGATTCCCACAGTGGAAAAATGTACTGGTTGTATCATGTACACTACTGTTTGCTTAAAATCTCCTATTACTGTCAAATATGCTGCAAAGAGATGATGATCTATACACTGCCTGCATGGCGTGAGTGTGGCATTTCTGTTGCGTTTCAGTTGCCTTTGCACACCAGGAACGTGTCTGCTGCTGCTAGCCTTGTCTGTACACATGCATGTTTCCCATTGATTTACTGCACTCAAGCAGTAGTATCCTTCATGTTAAACATAAATATATACTGATTTGATTACAGCAAAGACAACGTCGGCAGTATTGACGGCAAAATAGGCTACAAAATATTTCGTTCTGCATTGACAGGTGCAATATTTGAAAATCGATAATTATTTATCATTATTTTTTTTATATTACATTTATATCTGCAGTTATGTCAAAACCTAGAGACTTTCAAACATCAACATGCCATTTATTAATATATATTTGTGTCAAAATGACATATAAACATCTTTTCCTATTCTATTTTGCCTGGAAACGCTTCCCGTGAAAAATAGGTGTTGGTTCTATTTCTAGCATGCACGCGTTTTCGGCGCGGCTCGAGCCACGCCGGAGACGTGCGTGTCACGCAGGCTGTGTGTTATCTCTAACCTGTTAACATGGGAGCTGAAATAAAAATGAACACGCCACGCAGCTGACATGCTCACGCCACGTAGCCAGTGTGTGGCCGGCCTAAGTGTCCTAAATCTCATTTAACTGCTCACTGCAGAGTAAACTATTAAGTGTTTATTATGCAGGGACTAGTGAATGAGTGAATTTGGAAGTGACTTTGAAAAACTAAACTAAAGTTTTCTTAGGCTCTATAAAACTGAAAATTAGGTAACTAAGTAGCAAACAGGGCGTGATATCAGGCGATAAGTCTTTTTCACAGCAGCCATTTTAACTTTCACAGTAGGAAAAGCACAGGTTTTACTAATAACAATAACATTGTCCCTGTTCTATTCAAGTGTGTTAAGCAGCTACATGGAATCATTAATTTAATTAGTTACACCTGTGCTTTTCCTACTGTAACATATCAAAATGTCTTCTGTGAAAACGACCTATACAATATTACAAAAGAAAAATATAAAACATGCAATATACACCTATAATATTTACTATAGATCAAAACCTCCTGGAAGTTTCTGGGCTCATCTACCTAATTCTTTTTTTCCTAAAGGCATTATACAACATTTAGACACAGATCTGTAACCCTCTGTTGTATTAGTTAAAGAAGCGTGGGTCTGACATGCGTCTATGACTTTCACTGATGCTTGAATTGCTTTACACTGGTTTTAGTTTAGTCTTTAAATTAAGCTGAAATCCAGTTCTGGAATAAAACAACATCGATAATATCTGATGTGATAGGACGTCAAATTCCTACTGACCCGATCGTTTTGTTACTTAATGACGACTCTAAATTACACCTGCTCGGGAGACAGAAGAAAATTTGGCTAGCCGGCTCAACCGCAACCAAGAAAATGATAACTCAACGCTGGCTCCCCCTTCCTCGAGACCGCAGAGGGTGGGGGGTGGGAGATGGTTTTTGTTATTGTTCAATTGTGTTTGTCTGTTCTGTATGTTCAAAAATATAAAAATAATAAAAAATTTATCTAAAAAAAAAAAAAAAAAAAAAATATAATAACAAATTTCATTTCATATTACACGTCAACATACAACGTGATAACAAACTTAAGTTTAACAACTACAACTCGACTTGAGCAGTTGAGAATAACAGTTTATTGTGTAATAGTAAAAGAATCTCAATCAGTAAGGTTATGGCTTTTTATTGTCGGTACCATTAAGGCCTGGGCGAAATGGAGAAAATCAAATATCACAATATTTTTTACCAAATACCTCGATATCGATACCGCAACGATATTGTAGTGTTGACTATTGGTGCTTTTACAAAATATTTACACAATGAGATTTTTGATAAATAATCATCAGTGACATAATGACTAAGTGGGTAAAGGCAAATAATAGAACAGTTACAACAGTCTGGTAAGTTCAGAAAATTACATCACTTTACTGTAATGCAGCCTTTAAAACCAGGAAAAGACAACACTTATTCCATATTACAATATTATGATATCCAAAATCTAAGACAATGTCTAGTCTCATATCACGATATCGTTATAATATCGATATATTGCCCAGCTCTAGTACCATTTATAAACCAGAACTTCACTATTCCTCCTGCAGATTGCTGCAACAACAACAACAAACATTATCAGAGTGCTGTCTAACCCTCGGCTGTCAGGGCTATTTGGGACGCTGTCACGGCTTGGAACCACACGTGTAATTAGACTTGGGGAAACTTCGCTCTCCGCACATGGAAGTTTTTCTGGGAAACAGGCACGTTTGCAAACAGGAAGTTGACGTCTAAATTAAGTCCCCCCCCCACCCCCCAGGCGAAGCCACGGCCCGGCTCGGCCCAGCACAGCACCGCAGCGGTCTGGGCCCCGGCAGCCATGGGCCATCTAACAGTGACTGTCGCTGCCATTTTTACCCCGGTGAGGTCAGGCCTGTCCTGGGAGTCCACTCTGGCCACCAATGTGATAAGTCATTGGGCTTGGTACCGCTGTGGTTTACTCAGTCTATACTTTGGTGTTTAAGTTAGTCCACTTTCGCTCTGCAGGGTCAGTCGAGTTTATTGACCAGTCATGTGGCCAGAAACAGGCTGCCTAAGCCCTACATTTTTGGTGCATTTATTCTGTTTTTCTATATTTATTTACACATATTTTTCAATTTTTATTTTTTTCAGTTTCAGCCCATTCTGCTGTTTTCCTCATTTAAAGCCCTGTCTCCATGCATCATTGTTCTCTCACTCGGTGACATCAGTGTCTGTCGCTGAAGGTTACAATGACTGGCGTACTCCTGGTTCATCTGCGGGTCTGCGTCTGTGTTAGTTTAGATGTTGTGTCTAACCCCACATCCCCTGAGGGGCTGTTGGGATTTTTTTCCCCCTTTTCACACAGTGTTTTTTTGCACCAGGGCCTTGCCACCCCTCCCTGTGCCCTCCATGCCACCCCTGACTAAGTCAAGGCCTGGCCGCCTCTGTGGTGGCGGTGATACCACAGCCTAAATGACAGGGCACTGAAGCTCTGCGTCCGCCTCGCCCTGCCGCCTCACCTGCAACACACTCACCAGTTTACACACTGCCACAGCACTCAGTTGTATGTGTGCGCGTCTACGTATAGTTAGAATAATGTTGCTAACACTATTACTAACTGGATGGTTTTACTGACAGTGGCCATTATGTGGATGTCTCAGCATCCTTATTTGAACACACTTGTCACGCTACTGACATGCCGCTCTCACGCTTGACATGCTCAGTGCTCACTGGCTCAAAACTGAGTGGTGTCTCTAAACCAAGAATGTAGCCAGTATTACAGCTTCACTTTTCTTGCCAAATAGAGAAAAGGCTGAATTCGGATTACATGTAGATGATGCAGTTCATTTGTGAATCTTTTCTACACCCTGTTGCTTTCCTTTTTAGTTGGCATTTTTTAAGAGACAATGAGTCATTTTCTGTCTAAATGACAAAGCTGCTTCGGGAAATTGTTCATTTTACCACTGTATGCCAGCATTTGATTGACCGTGAATGGAGTTATGTAATTTGCAGGGGTGGGTTTGGGTGGGGAGGGAATTGTTTTGGCTTTGCACTAAGTGTATTGCATGTATTTAGAGGTAATTGCTTGACTTTACAAAATGACTCAAACGCAAAGTACAAAGGCTACAGGAGTGGTTTCATTTAGATCTTAGTAATTCTCACTAAAACTATCATGGCTTTTGAGGTAACAGATTTTGCATCCACAGTTGAGAGGTTTTCCTTTTTTTGTGAGGATTTGCCCCATTAACTCGTCAAGTATCCAGTAGTCTCCGTCATTTATCCAAGCTTTCAGCAATTTGCATGTAATGATTGGACAGATGATGGTAGCTTAACTCAAAGTGAGTCATTGAAATGCTACCACTCATATCAAAAGTGATATAGTTGTTCTGAAACAAATGTGAGGATTAGCTTCTTTCCTTTTCTTTTTATGATTATAAATTGAATGCCCAGGGGTTTGCTGGTAGCCTAGCCTTTTGTTGTATGTCTTACCCCTCCTACCCTGCTTTGGGTTTGGGACAGACAGAACAAGTCATTTGAAGAGCCATCACCCTGGGCTCTGGGGAAATGTGAGGGGTATTTTGTTACTATTTCTGACATTATACAGACTAAATCACAGATTGGTAATCAATCAATGAAAAAACAATCAACACTCAAATCGATATTAAAAGTAATCATGAGTTGCGGCCCTATTATATAGTCACAAAGCCCCCAGCTACATCATTGATACTAGAACTCCAAAGGCTTTTGTAGACACTCAACCTTGAATGTGTTCAGTCAAAGTATTGCATATACAATACATGTAATAAGGTCAATACAGTTCCATAACAGTGATTTAAATGGCCTACCAGTCTTTGTTAGATAAATACAGTCAGTGCAATCATACAACAATCTTATCACTGTATTTGTTAATCATTCCTGTGGGTGACATATATTAACCACAAAGTTAAAAGTGACCCTCTACAATAAGACTTGCATTAGTTAATGTTTACTCTGGGGTAAGATGCATGAAAAGATTCCAAACACTAACTTGTTTCCTGTCGTTAATACCTGTTATTGATCTGTTTTTCTGTATAGCACTTTGAGCTGCATTTTTATGTTGTCAAGGGTGCTATGTAAACAAAGTTTATTATTGTGATATTTCATGACTCTCCTTGTTGTTGCTCATAGTAGAGCCAGTCTAAACTGATGCCCCACTCACTGCCTTCACTGTTGAAATGTTCCGGTGTGCAACCTTGCATGTCACATAATCATTTTGACTGCAGTTATGTCATTTAACGGTAACTGGTCACCTCCATTTCTGCTGAAGGCCAAAGCAGGAGGCTTTAAAGTCACACACACACACACACACACACACACACACACACACACACACACACACACACACGTTCAGTTGCTGATTCCCTGTCTGTCTCTCTGTTACAGGTGGAGGGTGTAGGTCTGTACTTCCGTCAGCAGCTCCTGCAGTCCCGTCATCGTGGCGCCTTTGAGCTGGCTTATGTAGGCTTTGTACGCCTCACCGACATGCTGTGCAGGTGTGTGTGTTCACATTCAGGGCAATGGGCTGAAAGGTAATACTGCTGTATGGCTGAGGGCATTAGCTCCCATCATGACACTGAGTGCCAGTGTGCCTTGTAATTAGCAAGTCGCCTCAGTATCACTCTTCAGGTATGATATACTTAATTACATAGACTTGATAATCGGTGTTATTCGTCATCTGAAGCCCTCTGGACGGCCGACAGAGACACACGGGCATGGGGAAAATGTACCTGCTGTTAATAGAGTAAGACAATGTGTCGACTCGCAGTGCAACAAATCAGTTAACGTGTTTTTTGATGAATGAATTAAAAAGCTGATAACTTTTTATTTTTTCAAGAAATTCTAATACATCATTTAAAAAAAGGAACTTAACTCTAATGTCTTTGCTTGGTACAGAGATGAGTCAGGATCAGGGTAGTCTTTATGGATAACGTTCCACAGGACTGCTCCGGTGCAGCCAAAGATTTTGCCGGATGTCCCTCTTTTCAGCTGGATGTCAGTTACCTTCCGCTTTCTTTGTGTTGGAATTTTAAACTCCAGAATCGACTAGGATCAGGGTTATTATACAGTGGCACTCATAAGTTTATGAACCCATGCTAAATTTGACTGAAAAGAGGAATAAAAAAAATCATCTTTTGGAAATTGATCTTGAAAAATGAGGAAAAATCCAACCTTTAAGGACACCAATTTTCTTTGTGACTGAATAATGTCTCGTAAATAAATACATTATTTATTATTTATTACATTCTTCCCAGGATGCATAGTATCCAGGATATTATGCATCCTGATAAAGTTCCCTTGGTCTTTGGAATTAAAATAGCCCCACATCATCACATACTCTTCACCATACCTAGAGATCGGCATGGTTTTATTTCAGTTAGCCTAATAGCTGGTTTGATTTGCATTGAGAGATGATTTTATGGAAAGTACCCCATGCCAATCTCTAGGTATGGTGAAGGGTATGTGATGATGTGGGGCTATTTTAATTCCAAAGGCCAAGGGAACTTTATCAGGATGCATAGTATCCTGGATCCATGAAATAACTGGCCTTGGGGGTGTACTTACTTATGCTCCCTGTATTTTAAGGAAGAACATTTATTTATTTACGATACATTAATCATTCACAAAGAAAATTGGTGTCCTTAAAGGTTGGATTTTTCCTCATTTTTTTTTTAAATTAAGGCATTAAGATCAATTTCCAAAAGATGATTTTTTTTTTTTATTCCTCTTTTTAGTCAACTTTAGCATGGGTTCATAAACTTATGAGTGCCACTGTAGTAAACTAAAACTAAACTGAAACTGAAACAAAAACAAAAAACTAAAACCTTTAAGAGAAACTGAAACTGTATTTAAAAAGAGTGCTTTAGAGGTGCTGGTAAATGGATTTAGTTTCCTTTTGGACAGAGCCAGGCTACCTGTTTCCCCGTGTTTTCAGTCTTTGTGCTCAGCTGAACTATCTGGCTGCTGGCTGCAGCACCATATTTATTGTACAGATATTAGGTTGATATTAATAATCGTATCATAATCTTGGGAAGAAAGCACATTGGTGAAGTAACTGCCAGTTATTATATTATAACAGGAATAACAATTTTAAGATGTCAGCCCATTTATGTTGGGCTGACAGCTCACATTACACAACACAATACATCTCACAGCAATGTCAAGTCAGCTTATTTGTCAATTTCTTCACATATACTAGAACTTTCGATTCCTCTGCATGTGACAAATGAAGCTGACTTGACATTGCTGTGAGATTTATTGTGTTGTGTGTGAGAGCAAGTTATGGCCACATATTGCTAAAAAACCCCCCAAAAAAACATTGAGGTTTAGTTTTATATTTCAAAGCTACTCATGTACTTTCATGGCACATTGAACAGTACTAGACTGTTCTGGGCCTCTGTGGCGACGTGCTGCCAGGGGCAACCTTAAACGTGACTGAGTCTCATACATCTCCACGCTCCCCATCACCTCTGCTATTCATGGAAATAATCCTACTATTATCATCCTGAGGGGAAGAAAAAAAGCAATCTTTGAATTCTGAACAACATGAAAGAATTCTGACTTTCTTGTACCTCCCTGTTTTCCTCAAAATGTGGAAGATGTCTTTAGCCCTGCGGCAGGTGACAAACCGCAAAACCGTCGCAGCCGTGTTGACTTTGAAACCACCCAGCGCTGAGCAGTAAAAAAACAAAAAAAAAAAACTCACTTGTTTTGTTCTTGTACAGAAACCAGTCTCGCAGTGTGTTGTGTAATGAGGGCGACATGTGTGTGTGTGTGTGTGTGTGTGTGTGTGTGTGTGTGTGTGTGTGTGTGTTCTGCTCCGGGCATGCTTGGATATGTGTGTGTGTGTGTGTGTGTGTGTTTTCAGGAGGGGAAGAGCAGTGTGTGGATGGTATGCAGGCTGTGTGCTGGGTTATGGGGTGTTGATTGCGGGGTGCTTAACCACGGCCTTTTGATGCTCTGCCTTGGAATCTGGCTCTGCTGTGTTCCACTGTGTTTGCACTCTCTCGCTGTGTGTCTGTTTCTCTCTTCATTTCCCCCCATCTTTTCTTAATTTGACTATTCTTTTCCATCTATCTTCCTCTTTTTTTTTGGTCTCTCTTAACCCCGTTCCCTGGTTAGGCATGTGCATTTATATCTGTAGTGTATCCCAAACTGTTTTGTCAGACGCACGTCACCCTGTCGGATGAACCCAAGGACCTTTATCAACACCACTTGTCATGCTTTGAATGTATTGACATCCATCCATCCATCCATCCAAACTTGAAGTGGATGTTGTTACAATATTCTTTCATACAATTTAATTGTCAATGTCAGCTTGGTTAAGTTTGTATTCGTACTATCACCACTTAAGGTGGCATAAGCTGGATGTTTCAGCCATTTATCCATTATTTAAGCAAACTATTTTAACCATATATCCATTGTTTTAACCATTTTTCCTTTACTTTTTGCTTATCTGCTTGCTTACTAACTAGTTTTCACCTTGCTTATTCGCAGCAGTGATCAGGTGTCATACTCATTGTGTGGAACTGAGCTTTTAATTTAAATTTTTTAATTAGTTGAGCTATTTCACAATCTTTCTACATTTCCCCTGGCAGCTGCAGAAGTACCCCCTTGGGTAAAAGTACCCCTGGTTGGAATGAACAGAATTACGGTATATACCTTACTGCATGCAGCCAGTCCCTGTTGTGTCAAGTGTGTGTGTGATGAAGAACACTGGAGTGTGTGTGGCAGCGCTCCACCCTTGCTCTCCTCTGCGCTGCACATTGGATTGTTTTAATTTGTCCTCTCCGCTCCACTGGCTCTTGTTAAACAGCTGCTTCTTGCAGAACAGGGCAGAGCTGTTTCTTGTGGGTGTGGGTTTGTGTTGTTTGCCAGACCTGCCTTCAGATCATATTCTTAGCATTTGTCCTAAAGTGTTCGGAGTACAAGTTTAAAGCAGGGATTTCCACATAAGACCAATGGATCCACATTCGATAAGTTTGTTGTAACTTGATAGGGGTTGATGAGGACTTGTGCTGTGGACGAGGTGATTTATGATCTTTGGAATTATAAGTTCAGTATATGGAAGCTAATTAAGTACGTTAGGGTGTTAGCCATATAAGCCTGTCACGATAACAAATTTTGCTGGACGATAAATTGTCCCAGAAATTATTGCGATAAACGATAATATTGTCGCTCTGAGACCATTTTCATGTAATATAATGATAATGACATAATGATGCAGGTACACCTTTTCAAAGATGAATAAACTTTTATTTCTAAAGAATATTTAACACTGGAACTGGAAGACATTTTAAATATCCACAATAAATGAACAAAACAACCAAAAACAATAAATAAAATGGACGCTCGGTCTCTGTTAACAAAAACTGCACTTGAATGAAAAACAAACGCTGTTGTACAGTTGTGGAATTGCCGTTTGTGACATATATGTTCTCCCAGGCAATTCGTACTGGCTGTCAAATGTTTGCAGCATTCATCGAAAAGCCGGCTCTTCGGCGATACTAAAGGGCAGCATCTCTTTAGCAATGAGGCGAACTACGCTGTCTGTGAGTGCACGCCATTTTGCACTGTCCCGTTTGTACTTTGTTTGTCGACTAAACGCCCCAGTGATTGGGTACTGTCGGGAAGACGGAGACGGCCCATGTGTTGTAGTTTTTTTTTTTTCCCAGCTGGGAAAACTGCACCGGATGATTGTGTTTTAGGTGCATATGCATGTTTGTTGTGTTGCCGCGTTTAGTTGCTACTGTTTTACAACAAATGCGACATACCGACTCGCTCAGGTTAAGTGGTTCACAACGGTCATTCGGTTTGAATCCGAAGTGCTCCCACACTACAGCTGTCGCTTTTGGCTTTAAAACCAATTGCATCTTTTTTTTTTTTTTTTTTTATATTCCTCCAACTCTCAACTAGCGTTTTCTTTGGCTATACTCCTCACGCGGCTCTTTTGCTGCACTCTGTGGTAGGCTACGCCAGGAGTCCTGCCTCCCCACACAGAGACCATGTGACTGACACGAGGGTTCACTCCTCGTTACGCTAAGGAACCAAGAGGGGTCACCGATGCATCGGGGTGGTCATCCAGTCTCTTTGGTAGAGAGACGAAGGAAAACAAACAAGCATGCAAATGGAAATGATCGTGGCCGGAAAAATTATCGAGCTCATTTTTATTTATCATGCGATTAATTGATTTATTGCATATCGCGACAGGCCTATAGCCATAGTTCATCTGCTATTTTCTAAACTATCATCTTATGGCACATGTTTAAACCTACTTTAAGATCAATTTGGTTGACAAAATAGATTTAAACAAATATTAAACATTATTTGCAGCCAAGTGATCTAGGTTTGGTGTGTCTGTCAGTTGACTGTTTGAGGAGAAACAGATTTGATTCAGTGCATGAGATTAAAGTCATGCAACAGTGTGGAGGAGAACTTTCCATTTTGAAAACATGCATGCAAAACTGCTAATGGGGATACTAAACATTGCAGCTGACATTGACAACTCTGTTGTGTATAGAACATGATATGTATTAAAAAATGCACTACTGGTCATAATGTATTACGGTGCACAAAGAGAGTTTATAGCTACTATTATGTCAAGCATATAAAATATGGTATTTAATAAGTAAATATGTAACTTGAATCAACATTTGTAATTCCATAGTGATTCATCTGCTTTTGAGTGTCTTTGATGCAAAATGATATGTACATTTACTCATTCAAAAAGATGAACCCAAAAGATTTAGACCCATAATACTGTGTGTGTGTGTGTGTGTGTGTGTGTGTGTGTGTGTGTGTGTGTTAGGAGTGGAAGTCCGGTCCTGCAGCAGCTTCCAGCCCGCTGGCTATCTGAGGTTCTGGAGGAGGTCAAATCCAGTGACCCGTCATCCAAGCTGTGTGCCACGCGACGTAGCGCCGGAATACCCTTCTACATCCAGGTGTGTAAGCATGGTTTTCAAAATGTAAACACAACAAGTGGGCTAAAAAGTATCGAACGGGTGCTTGTAATGTTTGAATCTTGATGCTGGACTTGATTTCAAGAAGTGACAAGAGGCTATTGTTTTCATTTAAAAAAGCCTTCAGAGCGCAGGAGATGCACTCTTCTCTCAGTAAGCAGGACATTCCTGATTGAATTCCTTCAGCGTGTGTGGCGGAGTGATGGTCACATTGGTTTACCCGTCGACAGTGAATCTAATCCTCTTTGCACAGTGTTGCTTTTTTTGTGATCCTATGGTGTTGTTTTAGACAAAGTTTGGGATTTCTTTTGGCCATTTTTGGTTATTTTTACCTGGAGTTTAGCATTTTTGCGTCATACATGACACTAGACTTTCAGAAAGGCAAAACAGGGATTTTTGTCTTTTGTTTTTTTGTTGTTGCTGCTTTTATGTACATCCGTAATTTGCTGGATTTAGGTAAATTAAAATATGTGACTGCAGTTTGCAGTGTGAATTCTAAAGATCAGAAATAAGGACCAGTTGGCACAATACAAATTCTTAATCCGATGTGAACTGTAACATGAGGTGACCGTTAAGGTTAAAATGTGGTCAAAGTAGGTCACACTAAAGGTTATGATAAGGAGTGTGTTGCATGGACACTGTCAGGGTTATGGTTAGTGAATGAATGTTGGACAGGTCTCAGAGGTTTAGTAATAGAAACCCGTGTGTGTGTGTGTCTGTGTGTGTCTGTGTGTGTGTCTGTGTGTTCTGTTTACTCCTAAAAGAAGTGCAATCAGCAGTTCCTGGCATGCCACTGGAGCACTCGCGCTGGAAGAACATTGAGTTTCTTAATCCAGCTGCCTTTATGTCTCAGTCACACACACACACACACACACACACACACACACACACACACACACACACACACACACACACACACACACACACTGTCCTTTGTTTGACCCCGTGTAGTAGGCTCCAGTCCCGCGTACCTTTTTAACAATGTGTTGTAATCTGTGACTAACCTACCTTAACACTTGACTGACTCAGACTGTTATTCAGCCACAGCTCGCCTCCCCACTTCCTACGATTACTGATATTAAAACTAGACATGACAGAGTTCATGTTTTATCATAGCAGTAATTTGAAAGTGGGGTTGCTCTTTCTTGTGGTTATGGGTACGCGGCGCATGGCTGCACCGCTGACATCATTGACTCTCTTCTGTTTTTGTGCATTTGTGTGCCAGGCTGAATTCAGCTAGATTTGATTCTCAATTTTAAAAATAGTTGCAGGTTTCAAAAGTCCTAACTTTGACTTTCTGAAACTGGCACTCATGGCAGTGACATGCCTAGCCCTGCATTTTTTTTTTTTAAAGATTATTTTTTGGGCATTTGACAGCTGATGAAATGAAAGAGGTGAGAGAGGGGGAATGACATGCAGCAAAGGGCCGCAGGTTGGAGTCGAACCCGGGCCCGCTGCGTCGAGGAGCAAACCCCTATATATGGGCGCCCGCTCTACCAACTGAGCTATCTGGGCGCCCTAGCCCTGCATTTTTATGGGACTCTATGGGAATTATTTGCATGTTAGGCCGTGAGCATCCCTGTTGTCAAGCTGAAATGGCCTTTCGAATTAAAAGATATGACAGCTGAAGGTGAAGAAGGGAGACAAGAGAAGCAGGGTGGTTAAAGCCGACCAGAGCATGATGGAAAACCCATATGGATTACTTAAGATGAGGATGAAGGGACAGTTCAGCAGACAGAAAGAGGAAGATAAGATAAGGGAGAGTTGAGCAGAGCACAGGAAGTCTGGAGAGAAGCAGAAGTCGACACCTTGGCAGAGCTCTGGGCTGCATTCTTTCACACAGAAAGACCGAGTCAGATCCGGGAAGGCTGGCTCCTGCGCTCGCCTCATGCTGGTCTGAATCGACCTGGGACAGACTTCACAGGAACCGTGCTAGCCCTCCTCTTCCTCTTAATCCCCCCTCCCCCCAAGAGTTTATAAGAGCCAGACTCTTCTTCCTCTTCTCCTCCCTACCTCCATCCCCCATCTCTCCATCCCTCCCAGACCTGACTCTTAACCATAACCCAGGCCAGACGCACAGCTGGCTCCCATCAGCTCCCACAGTAAGATAACTCCTCTCTCACACAGCAGCCAGTTGCTGTCACCTCTTCGCTCCCACCTCGCTCCCACATTCCCAACTCCCACTCCCGGCACATACAAATGATGTCATTCAGTGTGAAGCTATCAGTATAGGCAAACTTATGTAATCCTATAGCTGTGTCTTTATGTGATAGAACAGTGTTTCTCAAATGGGGTGTACGTGTACCCCTAGGGGTATGTTTAATAGTTACAAGGCTGTTGTCCAGAACATTGTTCCTCTTTATGTAGACTTTTTTTTTTTTTTCCTACAAAAATGTGACATTTGTGTTGCCTTCTTTGGACCTATTCTTGCCTTCATTCCTTCTACTGTCCTCCTACTTATTGTTATGTCACTGTTTTTGAAGTTTTTGACACTATTTTCGACCTATTCTTGCCTTACTTCCTTCTTTCTTTCTACCATCTTTTTCCAAGGTTTTGTCTTTTTTTTTTTTTTTTTTTACAGTTTTTGTCTCTTTCTCATTAGCATTTAAATGTTTTTTCATTTACAAGGCTGTAAATCTATCGCTGACAGCGCTGTACTGTTCCTCTTTATATATACTTTTTTTTTTCTACCAAAAATGATTAGCGCTCGTCAGGGGGTACTTGGCTTAAAGAGGGGTACATTATTGAAAAGAGTTTGAGAACCACTGTGCTAGAATACCACTGCACAGTGATGGGCATAACTAATTTCAGTTTAGAGGTCTATTGCTGCAATTTTATAACAAAAGTAAGAAGTAACTTAATTAAAAAGATTGGCTGATATGTATACTTGTTTAAACTTTTGAACTGACAGTAGTTCATGTGGCCTGTTGACCAATGCATCAGTTGCCTATATTTGCCAAATTGTACACCATACAGTATAATGTTATGGCTTTAAACAAAAGGTAGATGATATACAGTAGCTTCTCATTTGTTATGTTTTTCAAACTGCTTACGGACTTCTTTTTATTAATATATTGACCTGTAAATAACATTGCATTATCATATTGAGTTTAATGAAACAGTGTAGTTTTGAGGGTCTAATAAAGTGAAGTGCCATTCACCTTCATGCAAAAACAAAAATCTTTCCGTTAAATATGAACTTAACGAATAACAGCATGACGGCATGATATCATCAGGACATTAAGTTCTGGCCTCCACAATTAGAAACGTGTACATATTCTTACAATATGAATATCAGGATTGCATCATATTCAGAAATTTGGAAACTTAATTGCTGCAGATAACTATTGCACATGCTATTATTGCAGCTCTGGTTAGTGCAACAAGTACAAAGCCTTCTTATCATGTTGTTGGAAAAAGTGAAAAACATCTCGGCGTCAAACGCTGTCTAAAATGGCATCACTTGAGGCAGCATCGGTTGGGGCTGAGACCACACTTTTGAAAATGAAAAATCCCCGGCCAAACTGTCTGCAGTCAAAAGAATTGTGGGGAATATAGGCACCAGATTTAGACAAGGAAGAAGAATGCCTGGAATTAAAAAAAAAAAAAAAAAAAGACAGTAACTTTGGTTCTGCACTATCAATTTTGATCCTTGGTGAGTCGGACAGTGTTAAAAGGAGTGCAGTGCTAAAATGACGGAGTACTCTTTTAACAAAACCAAGATCCGGTGAAGACACAGTCGTGATATTAGTATCTCTGACATGTTCGCATGTTGTAAACACACGCACTGACCTCTTTTGTGACTTTTTTTATTGTACCCTACTACATGTCTGTTGTGTTTTGATGATTTTATTTAATTTTTTTAACTTCCGCAGGCTCTGCTCTCCTCTGAGCCCAAGTCGTCAAGTTGCAGTCTGTTGAAAATGACCATGAGAGAACTGACTGCTTTGGCCATGCCCTCTGCTAACCGGAACACTGACAGCTCCACCGTCCCTCAGGTTCGACCACCCAGTAGCTTCATGCAGAGTCCTTTACCCAGTCAGAGCTTACACAGGAGAGCTGTTTGCTGAACATACTTAAATGGCATCGTAAGGAGTGCTGCTGTGACTGATCTGAGCTCTTGCTTGACTTTAATCCCTAATACTACACTGCGGCCTTCCCTAAAAGTTTGTTGCACATGTTCTGTAAACATACAGCGTAAGAACCAGGTTAGTATACGGCTGTCCTCGACTAAAAAAAATTCTTGGTCTACTAACGCTCATATGAATTTGTCGACTCATCGATTAGTTGATTGGATCGACCGAGAAACGCGCAATATAAATGCAGTCCATTTAAAACAGATTTTCACCACAAAGAATCATGCAAAAGCATCAATTTGAATCTTGTGTTTACCAGTACTCATAGGTTTCTTGGAAATAAGTCATTCAGCATAAGAGAACATCAAAAAAATAAAGAAATCTTATTCAACTAAGACCAAAACGGCCGATTAGTTGACTAATCCACTAAGAGGGGGCAACCCTACAAATCAAGTGGGGGGTTTCAAGGCTGTAGGCAGTCAGTGTGGTATTAATGTATTCTGAAAATGAAAGAAACTTCATCATACCCATCATAATGGTGGTGGATGGCACCGGGGAGACAGTCCATATCTACAAATGACATTAGGAATAGCAGCCAAACGGTGCTGTATTTCGGCGGTTGCTAAGTTTGTCTACCAGCCTCAGCAGGATGTCAGTCCTTTGTAGCTCATGATGTGATTTAAAAAAAAATCTTTCTGCCTCATCAAATAGTGACAGTAGTCCGCTGAACGGTTAAATGTCATCTGTTTACCTCGCCACAGGTCCATGCTCTGAACATCCTCAGGGCTCTGTACAGGGACACTCGTCTGGGCGAAAACATCATTCCCTTCGTCTCAGATGGAATGCAAGCTGCTGTACTGGGCTTCACCTCTCCTGTTTGGGCAGTGAGTTTCGACTTCCAAGTTTTCTGCCTCTATTATTTACATTTGTCTCTGTACTTTAAATCTAGACAGATTAACGTGCATCCCCATCTTTCACTCCCAACGCCTCTCTAGGGAGGCGTTTCTAATATTTATATTATTGAGGGTAGACTATATAGACTAGACACACTTACCCATTCAGACACACACTCTCTCTCTGTCTTCCATCCTCTTTCCCTTTGTTTTATTTTTTTTTCCCCAGGTGAGGAACTCCTCCACTCTTCTCTTCAGCACTCTGATCACAAGGATCTTTGGAGTGAAGAAGGGGAAGGACGAGCACTCGAAAAAGAACAGGTCTGCTGCTTCTCTCCCTCTGATACTGCTCCAGCAGTTCAAGTTTACGGTCATGTGCATCAGTGCAGAATGAGATGCTTACATTTATTTGAGTGGCAAGTACAAGTCAGTGGTTATCAGTCCTGTCTGTCCAAGGTCCAAAAGTCACAATTATTAGTGCAAAAAAAAAAAGTTCTTCGCAACAAGCAAATGCCCTCATTTAATACTGTATATTAAATACCTTGAGGTAAGTCCACTTAACATCCACTTGTGTCAAAAGTTGAATCGTCAAAAATGCTAATTATCTTGTCAGTCTGTCAATTCCACAGTCAATTCTGTAAATATCCCAAACATACTTCTTTTTGATTATTTTAGACTCTAAGCTAGACTAGCATAGAATGTAGTACATCTATATTTGTAGTACATCAACACAAATATACAAGCAAGCAATTCAGAGGACTTAAAAGCCAAGGTGAAATAAGCATGTGTATAAACAGTGTTTGTTTTACACCACCGGGGGACACTGTTGTAACACCACTCTGGCTGAAATGAAGGTTTCACTCGATTCAAACCCACTGCTGGTTATTACTTGTGGAGATGCAGCTCCCCACTGCTGCTGTACCAGCAATAAGGAAAGGACACTGGATGCAAAGAGAAAAGGGCCGTTTCACGTGGAAAGATAAAATAGAAACGCATATTATTTTTTTATTTATGCTCTATCAAAACAACTGGGACCATATGCCACGGCTTCTGTTGTAGCTGGTTTCAAACCTGTGGGCTGTAGTTGATGAGGCCTGAAGTATAATTCAGCAACATTTGTTGCAAAAGTGTGCCATCAAAAGTACAATTACATACGAAAGACTGTCTGGTCTTATCGGTTTTTTAAGTTTGGAAAACATTTTCACCTTAAATTCCACAGTCGCAATCAACACCAACACAGATGATGAAACATGTATGTTTAGACATTTTCAGGGCAAAAGTGTTGAGATTACCAAAAACGTATGTAGCCAAAGGCCACTAACCTACATATAGTAATCAATAATGAACAATAAATATTTAGTTTGAGGAGCTGTCGGTTTAGTGGATGTCTTATTTTGGTGGATAAGATGCAGTCGCCACACACCCAGTTGACATGAGGAATCTGTTTAGAGATTTAATTGTCTCAGTTTTAGTTGGAAGGCTATCGGTTGCTAGTCCTGCTTTGCTCTCAAGGATTGTTTGAAAAATTGTGGATTTGTTTTGAGGTTTCTGGAAAAGAGTCTTAAATTTGAACAGGCTCCGAATGCCTTGTCACACAGCCGTCCAAGTATTTTCAAAGCTTGATGATGAAAATGATAGCAGACCTGGGTCAAGTTTTCTTCCTCATATATTTTATGATTTGTTGTTGTTAACTTAGATGGATGATAGGTGGAGTTGAGCACTTTGGATGCTGCAACCGGTTCCACAGGATTATATACACACAGGAAAATATTTAATGCTGCAGCAGACACATTTTCCACAAAAACGCTTGTCTTATTTGGTTGTATCATGTAGTGGAATTGCCCTTTTTATTTTTCTATTGTTTATTTGCACAAAAAAGGTTAGGTTTGTTTCTAGACACTTAAGAAATGTCTTTTCGTCATATTATGAAACACTGAAATTCATAGATAGATAAGAAGAAACACTTAAAACAACTATCAATCAAATATTATTCAGCAAGTACTGCATCTTCAGAGAGCTGGAATCTGACCTTTTTTGTAGTACAGAGCACAAGCTAATGACAGTGTGTTCATTGCATCAAGATTTCCATTTGTCCAATACTTTAGTGCGTGACATAATACTTGCAAAACTCCTGACAATAAACAGCCTCAGCTTTACTCAGTTTTGTGCTAATTAGCAAATGTTAGCACGCTAAAACGCTGAGGAAAGATGGTGGACATGGTGAACATTCTATCTCCTTAAAGGTGCTGTAGGTAGGATTGTGAAGATCCAAGACTTAGCCAAAAAATTGGAACATTGACAACTTCTCAGTCCCTCCCCCCTTTCCGCTAAACCCCAAAACGTCCCTCCCCCCAAAAGGGAGAATGAATGCGTGGGCATTAGTAGTGATTGACATGCAGTTAGACACCCCCCCCCCTGGCCCTGATTGGTGCATCTGAACAGGGAGCTGTGGATTTTTGCAAATCTCACTACAGGCTGTAGGTGGCGCCAGAGGAGCCGGATTTTTTTTGTTAAATGACCTGCTTCATGTAGTTCTATCTAACATAGGGTCAGTTTCAGCAAATATGACAGAAAGTTAGTTTTATAACTACTGCACCTTTAACATCAGCATGTTAGCATTGTCATTAAGAGCATGTTAGCATGCATACGCATTTAGCTTATAGCACTGCAGTGCAGTTCAGCCTCACAGAGCCGTTACCATGGGTCTAGACTCTTATACTGTGTCCACCTTTAATGGGATGGATGGTACATATTAAGGTTGTCAAAAGTATGGAATTATCGATACATTTTTGATACCACATGTTTCAAGCGATACCATTTCCATTAATGATACATTGAAAAGTATCGAAAGTACCGAAGCTATAAGCACTGTGTGCAGATTTTTTACTTTATCCTATTTTGTGTACCTAGGACTTTTTTCTTTTTGCCATGGTATCGAAAGAGGTATCAGATATCGTTTTTTTTTTTTTTTTGTTTTTTGCTAATGTTGTATAAAAGTCTGGTATTGTGACAACAAAGATTTCCAAATTGCGGGCGTTCACGTTATCAGGATGCTTGCCAGATTACAGAGTTGATCGTGTGAGGATTACAATTCTGTACATTGGCAATATAACACCATATCCAATCAATTTGGATTTAATTACATTGAACGATCTTTGGCTGATGTGAGGCGTCCATATTTGTGTGGTTTCCAGGTACTAAGTGGGATGTAAGATTGGAGCTTTCAAGAAAATCCAAGCCTCCCGGTTGTAATTACTGTACGACTCGGAGGTTGACCTGAACGATATTCACAAGTAATTACAGTAACTCTGATATGACATGCTACGTGGTATGCTAAGCTAGGCTAACCATGTCCCTGCTCTATCGCTGTATTTTATGTTAACTCAAATTGTGAACATGTTAAATATTATACATGCTAAACATCAGCATGTTAGCGTATGTTGTCACTGTGAGCATGTTAGCATGCTAACATTTAGCTCAAAGCATGAGTGTGCCTATAATAGTGCGTTCCATTTGTACTCGGAACTCAGATTTTCCGAAGTCAAGGTCGAAAAAAACGCCCCGTGACCTCGGATTTCCGAGCTCGGAACTCGGGCAACCACCGAGTTAAAAATCCAACATGGCTGCCCCGTGCATCAACAGTTGTGAAAGCTGTAGTAACATACAGTTATAAGCACTTCTGTGTTATTTGTGTCTCACTAAATCAGTCGTCCATCTTCTATCTGTGGACAATGTTGTTACGCTGTTTGCATGCACAAAAAACAGCGTAATGCGTTGTTATAAACTGGCATTGCTAACATGGCTAACATGGCTAGAGCTTATTAAAACAATGAAAATCCGACTTGTAAATGGAAAGCATTAAACTCGGGTGTGACGTCATTCCCAGCTTCGGCTTCCGAATTCCGAGGTAAATGGAAAGCGCTATCAGTAGAGCCTCACAGAGCTGTTAGCATGGCTGTAGACTCTTGGTCTTGTTTAAAGCTGCAGTGGCCACGTACACCATGAAACCATTATCAATTATATAAACATTTATATGATTGATATCTTACTGGCCCCTTTTGGAACTGATAGAGAGTTCCATCTAGTATTCAGGGCACATTAAAACAAGCATGAACAACAATGTGCATGTAGTGTTTGGCTGTAGGACTATGTGATAGTTGTATTAAGGTCTATATTGAGCTCAGAAAGTGATTTGTTAACCCACAGATAATTCAGGGTAAAGTTTCACAGGGCCTGGGCCCTGTTCCAGGAAGCTCTGTCTGGTTCCCTTGACTGTATTTCTATTGGCTGCTGAACTGAAAACCTCTGAATGCTCTCAAACCAAGCCAAGGCTGCTGCTGTTTATCTTGTCTGTTTTCACTTGTGTTTTTAACCTGCTGTCTCTCCCTTTTGTATGTCTGTCAGTTACCTCCCACTCGTCTTGTCTGCTGCTTTCTTTCTTATAATTACTGTGTGGGGTTATTATTATATGCATGTTGCACCGTTTGTGTGCTGTGATTCATGACAAAAGAAGAAATTGACAGGCTAACCTGCTTTCAGTGTCTTCACAATGCATGTACATGTATTTTTTTTTTTAAATACCTTTTAGTTTAGGAATCATTCTAGGAATCTCATTTTTATGTTGCTATAGTGTTCTTATAGCATGTGAGTAAATGTCATTGTATTTACCTGGTCTCCGTTATTACCGTGATTTTACGGTTGTGATCTCTGGCAGCAGAAAATGCATTGTGACAGCTTGTCCACTCTAATATTTGGCTGTGTGTTCGTAGCGGCCTCTTGCTCCACTGAAGCCGGAGCATGGACATAGTTCACCTCGTTTATTTACAGCATTTTGAGTAAATGTGTTTGGGAAGAGATGCTGTCTGTGGGAATTTCAGCTCTGTAGTTGACATAGTTACTTGAATCCAGACATATTGTTTGCTTGTGGATCTTCGTTCCACTAAGTTCATGCTTCTCCGCTCCGTGACCGTGCATTGATGTTGATCCGATTTCGTTGCTGAGATAAATGCAACTGTAAACAAAGCTGACAGAGTGAACATTGCTCTCTGCATTCCAACCGAAGCCCCCAGCTTTATCTCCAGCCTGCGTCAAGTCCTCACTGAGCACTACATGTGCTCTTGTACATGCAAACATTTCCATATCAATGTTACTTACCCTAGGTGCTTTTAAATAAAAAACTAGAAAGGGAAAGCAGCACTCTCATGACTTGAACGCATGTATTTCAACTTATTAAAATCGCCTTTTCAAAAGTCTTCAGCGTGTACTTTGATCTTTATAAGTTGAAGTAAATGTATGCAAGTTATGGGTGTTGGCCTTTCCCATTTTTTTTTCCCATTTTTCCCCCTTTTTTTTTTTTTACTTTGGCACTAGAACTAGAAATAGTCATAGCACAAATACCTCAAAATCGTGGTTAAGTATTACCCCACCGCCTTTTGCATAACATTTTGAATACACATTCTGTGAATATTCTACTGCCCAGCTGTGAGTCCACAAACATGACCAGGCCTTTTCACTTACACCTCCTCTCTCCTCTTTTGTGACCCTTACCCCTTTTACCCCATCTAATCCGCTCCGACACAACCTCTGACCCTTGTCCTCCAGGCAGCAGAGTCTCGTCAGACAGAGAGACTCTCATTAGAGAGAGCGGAGGAGGCCGAGACACGCACAAACACACACAATATCCGCACACTCCTGTATTTACACATGCATACAGTGAACATCATTTACATTATCTCGTTTTCTAATGCAGTCAGAATGTGCAGTTCTCCTCACACTTTATCTGAGTCCACTCTGGGTTGTGAGGTGACTGACTCATATCCAGGTTGAAAGGGTTTTTTTAAAACCTACACACGACTCCCTTTCCTACCATGACAGTGCCTGCTGCTAACTTGAACCAGGTCGTGTGTGTGTGTGTGTGTGTGTGTGTGTGTGTGTGTGTGTGTGTGTGTGTGTGTGTGTGTGTGTGTGTGTGTGTGTGTGTGGCAATCTCTCCAGGCTTGTGATCATGTGCTTGGCAGACCAGACCTCTTCCCTTTAGGAGCGACTTGATTTAGACGGGCAGACGTAAATAAAAACTTTATTGGCCTTGAGGCTGAATGGCAGTTACAGCAGCAAGACCACTAGTGTTAAATATAAAGTTTGTCATTTTATTGACAGTTGTGTATGAGTGAATACATACACACAAACACATGTGACCATAATTTCTAGCTGGGTAAGCAAACACAAAGGCTGGATTTGTTTAAGTAGAGAGTATTTGGCACAAGACCATGTCTTATCGGTATACTCTCGCCATCATTTCCCTCTTCTCTGCTCCTTGCTGTTTCTTGTTATGTCACGTTTATTCAGAGCATATTAATTTAATCACGACTAACTACCAGGTCATTTAACTGAAATTCAAGTTGCATCGAAGTAAATCTTCTTAATTCTAATCAAATGTGGACAGTGATATATGATGGCAATCAGTTTTACACTCTGCAGAGATTCTATGTTGCATTTTTATACAGTGTACGTGCTCAAAGCGTCAACACAATTTGGGCTTCTTTCCAATGCTAATAGCATTGTTAATGCTCGTGGTTTAATTAGATCACATACCACATTTTCTTTTCTTTTTTTAACATCTCCTTATAGCATTTTCAAAATATTCTAGTATGCATAATACAAAATCATCATGTAATATACCAAATGGTGGCATCGTGGCTCTATGGAATCCAATATCAGACTGGTGGTCACTTGGGACCACACTGAAATATCTCCGCAGCTATTAAATGGATTGTTATGGAATGTGGTACAGACATTCATGTCCACCTCACAACGACATGTTGTTGGTCACTTTTCATCTAGCACCATCATCAGGTCTTCATTTAAATTTCTCTTACCTGCAAAACTAATGGCATTCCCATCAGCCTCGGCTGTACTTTGTGTTCAGTGCTAATCAGCAAGTGTTAGCATGCTAACATGTGAAACTAAAATGGCAACCATGGTAAACATTATACCTGCTAAACAGCCGATCACCATTGTCTTCGTGAGTATGTTAGCATTTAGCTCAAACCACTGCTGTGCCTAAGTAGAGCCTCACAGAGCTGCTAGCATGGCACTAGACTCTTGATCTAGACTTTTTATCAAAATATCAAATAACTTTGATAAAAATCTGTAAGCCTTAAAACTTAAATATGGAACCTATTATCTCATCTATCTCGTGTGCATTAGATTTATAAAAAGTATAGTGTTTTATGACTGGTGGCTCTGTGCTTTACAAACACGCTGTTTGAGAATCCTTATTTCTGTAGGTTTATGCTTAAGTGGTCTTATTACTGCTAAAAATAAATAAATAATCATGCTCCTTCTGTCTCTCATTTCAGGATGACGGGCCGAGAGTTTTTCACTCGGTTTCCAGCTCTCTATCCGTTCCTTCTGAACCAGCTGGAGGAGGCTGCAGCCACGGTGGAAAGGTGAGGTGGTCCACCTTAATCCACATACATGCACACTCCACATTCAGCCCTTGCCATGGCATTTCACACTCCCTTGGTCCCATTATAGGTTTAATTTTACTTACATTTAAGCCATACGAAACAGCTTTTCTTAAGCTGATTAAGCAGTGGTGTTTTTGTGCTCGGAGGCTTCCTGGAGTAACAAAGAGGAAAAGTTAGTGAACTTTTCATCAGTCCTATAACAGATTGTGGGAACATGAACTTTGAACTCAGCTATTTTCTCTAATCAAGTAGTATTGCCCAAGATTGATTTCTCGTGTGGGCCTTTTTTTTTCTTCTAAAATATCACTTGCTCAACTGACTATTTGCTCAAAGAATAAGACTTTACGACCGAATAAAATAAAAGTCTCGTTGAGATTTAGTTGGTTTTTTTTTTTGTTTTTTTTTGCAGTGTGGAGGTTGATTGGCCTTATCTTTGTCAGCACAGCCCAAACTCCCTCTTTTAAAAGCCTCTGAGTCGTCCAACAGCTCCCCGGGCGGCCTTATCTTAATATGGATCCAATTAATTGAATGCTCTTACAGACCGGCTCTTTCACAATTCCCCTCACTCCTTTCGTCCCTCGTTGAAACATTTGCAAATTTCCCACGGAATCAGCTCTCGGCTGTCTGACTTCCCACATCATTTCATCATATCGCGCCACCCAAACAGACCGACCACACCATACTGTAGCAATACACAGCAGGACACGAGACAAGAGAGCTGCTGTTAGTGGTTTTAGACCAGTCTTGTGGAAGTTAAGTACAAGTGCATTCCCAAAATAGGTCCCAATATAGGAAAGATTATAGAACTGAGATGTTGAACTATAAGGTTGTACTTTGGAGTCCATGTATATACATTATGTACTATGTAATCCTCCATAAATGCCCCCCCCAAACAAGTACTAATGAATTAAGAATAAAAAACAATTCTGGTGTCCACAAAAAGGGGCTGTAATGTACATGCAGATAGGCAACATGTTGTGCATGCATACGTATGGCTAAGAATATCCTGGATCAATGTCTGTTATACAACCACACCTTGGATCATGGCAAGTTCTGTTGTGTATCAGATGTTTTACACAAGCGATAAATAATGTCCACGTGTGGGTCAGTGTTTCCTCTATGCTGACCCTGCAGTGGCGGCCCGCCACAGCAAAACCTCTTCCGCCACGGCACCAGAAACAGGGCAGACGCACAACGCCGTCACGGCTGCGGTTGTAAGTGCACAGACAGTTCACTACAGCACCGTCCATGCACACAGGCGGGCGCCATCCTGTGCAAACAGCTACGACCAGCCGAACGACGAACACCGCGCAACCAGTAACATAGCTCAAGCATGGCGCTCGCTGCTCGACCGGCCGCGACCGCGAACGGCACCGTCCCGACAAACCATCCCCCCCAATAAACTGTCTGTACACTTACAAAGCTCTCAACGCTTCGGCCAACATGCAGGGACCCTCACCACGCCACCATGGAAGTGCGGCGCCACTCCGAGCCCCGTCAGCGGCACAGAAACAGCAACCTTTGGGCTAAAACTGGTCACGTTCGTTGTTGTTCGGACAGACCTGCCCCCACTGCTAAAAAAAAAAAGTCCTAAAGGAAACACTGGTGGGTGATAACCCGGAAGCAGTTTGCTGTGGTGAATTGACGTTACATGTTCAAACTTGGTAAAGCCAGACTAAAATAGTCCAAAAGTTCTTGTTTACTTATGAACATCACACATCCCCCTCCTCACGGTCTGTTGCTAGAAATGATGAATCTCCTCATTCTTTGTTCTATATTTTCTACCAGTATCAGTTTTGGATCATCTTTTTCCTCCTGTATTATTAGCTGTCACTTTGGATACAAGCAGAGCTCACGGTGTCTTTGCTTTGGATTTCACCTTTGGGATTCATTTTTGGTGTCACCTCCTTTGCTTTGACTCACAAACTCCGTGAACACCCGTTATATGCACCTATTGTCGCCTTTGGCCACTTTTTAAATGCACCAACTTTGGTTTGGACATGAATATTTTAGAGCTCTTAGCATGCAGCTAAAGAGACTGACTTAGTAAGAAAAATGTTGTTCGTACATTTCAAATTCCTAAGGTTATTATCTCAGTGTAGCAAACGTAACCGGGTTTATCTGTGAAACTATTCCAGGTCAGTGCCCACATTTGATTCGTTGGCAGTACAAACTTATCTTATCTGCCACTGCTTTCACTCCCAAAGCAAACAGTTTTTCACATCATATCCCAAGTACTTTTCTCTAATTTTCTAAACAGAACTGATGATTAATTTGTCTGACAGCAAACTTAAATGGCAAACCCAAGCTTTAGTTTACTTTGGAGCTTCTTTTGAGTCTCTGCTACCGTTTCCCCTTCACTGCTTTCCAAATGAAGAATACAAATAGTTAAGGTCAGTGTTCTGTTTCTACTCTTGTTTAAAAGATGTAAAACTAAAATAACCCCCTCATCAAACACCCGGGCACTGCAGATGATTGAGGAGTTGGAGGAGCTCAACATGGAATTTGAGAATGTCATTAAAAGCCAAAGAGTCTCTCTCTCATCCTGTCAAGTGTTTCTGCCTCCAGCTGTATCCCAGCAAGGCCTAATATGTTTGCTATTCCACCTCTATCTGGCCCCCCCCCCCACCACCACCACCCTATCTCCCTGACATCACATCCTGTCCCATTGCACTTGACACACATTAGACCAGTTACTAATTAGGCTGCTATTACATTTCCCATCTTGACGATCTATGGCAGTCCCAGCGGATGGCTCTGTGTGTGTTGTGGAATGAAGTAATGAGAAGCACAAGTTGTTTTTCGCAGGGGGTCTGTTGTTCTGTCGCCGTTCTATGAGATCCTCATGACTAATGCCGGGGGCCCGGAGGACACACTGCTCTCCTGATGCACACACTCATAAAAGCAGACCTTCCACACTTACAGACCTACACAAAGCTTAAATGCAGGCGCTCTCCACATTGTAAACCCTCGTTTCCCATGATACTCCCTTTTTATAAGATGATCATTTCACCTTACACACTGCTAAGGTAATGGTGCTGGAGTTCGAGTGGTTTTATTAACACTGAGATGAAAGTCCTTCTCTAAACCTTTTGGGGAGTTGATTTTCCGCTTTATTCATCCCCCCCAAGAGCTGGACCCTGACAGCAGGACCAGAAATAGTAAAACCGTTCTGAAAACAAAGCATGGCGCTTCTCCATATTAGACACCTGATATTCAAACATTTTCCTCACTTTGTACTGTAGTCGGAGTTCTCGTCCGTTTCTCCATTTCCCTCCCTCCTTTCCTTCACTGCGAGTGTGTCAGAGTGAAACTGTGAAACCGCTGGCAGAGACAGACAGTTTCCATTCTGACTCAGTTGGCGGTGATGAGATTTGGAGGGGGGGAAAAAAAAAAAAAAAAAAGCTCAGCTCAAGGACGGATGAGGAGATGACTGTATTGGAGTGTGGGTGGTTTTAGATATGCACTGTGTATCAAAGTGCTAGAGGAATGCAGCCCTATTATATTTTGGATTGAAATGTTGATTATATGTGATTCTTATGGGAAATACACTCACTGTCCTGCTGAGAGACTGTACATTAAACACAGCATGAAGCTGGAGCTAGCAGGTGCTTAGCTGAGCTGAGGCGATGTTTAGACAGAAACGATCTGAAGAGAAAACGCAAAAAGTGGCGTTGCGTTCTCACTTTTTATTCCGCGTTTTGTGGGGGGGGGGAATCTGCGTGCATATGGTGACACAAAAGTGTGTGCAATTCGATGTAGTATGCACACCAGTATACCACGCGCCTGCGTAGAAACTTCCTTCTACTTCTCTCCCTAGTAGCGCGAAGCGAACAACAAAAGCTGACAATTTTGCCTGGACAGACAAGGAGGTGGAGTTATTGCTCCAAACAACGCACACACACGGCACACACATGCGGCACAGACACACTGCACAGACACACAGCACAGACACACGGCACACGGCGCACACACACACGGCACACACACACATACACACTTGCACAGTGCGTTTTTACCCTTTAGACGGGAACACGAAGGTGGAGCATTTTTAAGATTTCCACTCTGGAGGGTGGTTTCACCTTTTTGCGTTTTTAAGCCCCAAAAACGCCGTCGCCGTCTAAACGAAAGGCACATCTAATAAAATATTTTCACGTTTTCACCCGCCAGCGTATTCGTGTAAATAGGGCCTTAGTGTGAAGACTGGAACTGAGACGGGTTACATCACATAACTCCAAGTAAAACCACAAGTTATTTGTACAGTTGTGAATGGATTAAACAAACAAGATGTAACATTCATTTGTGATCTTTAGAGGTGCTGGTACTGTAGGTGGACTTTTTCAACTTTGGACAGAGCTAGGGTTTGCTCTTCATCCTACTTTCAGTCTTTATGCTAAGCTAAGCTACTCATCTGCTGCCTCTGTCCTTATATTTAGTGTACAGTCATGAGAGTGGTATCGATCTTCTCATCACTCTCAGCAAGAAAGGTAATAGGCATAATTCCCAAAATGTATAACTGTTCCTGTAACGTAAATATATAAAAAAAAATCCACTCCCTGCGCAGGACTGTTTAATTAATCCTGCTCCTCCCTGCAGTGTAAATAATTAGATTTTTTTTAGGGCAACCTTTAGCTCACCTGGTAGAGTGTTCGCCCCTTGTAGGCGGAGTCTGACGTTCTGTGAAAGGTTGATAAGGGAAAAGCTGCGAAAATCAGGAAGACACCACAGCAGCTGTAGAAAGCGCTGTGTTGTGTCGAAGTGGCGTTTGCGAAGAGAATGTCACTCTCGCTGGACTGCTCTTTCTTTCTGTCCATTTCACGTTAATGAGAAACACAATCTAAGCGGGAGTGTGCAGCCAGCGCGAGCGGTTCATGACCTGCTTTAATCTTCTTTTCAACTTCATTTAATGGGTTCTTCTTTGGCCCATGCTACACCCTTCCACCAAGTTTTATAAATCTGGCCAGTAGTTTTTCCGTAATCCTGCTGTCATCAATGTTGCTTTGTGTGTGTGTGTGTGTGTGTGTGTGTGTGTGTGTGTGTGTGTGTTTAGTGACAGTGGTCATGTGAAGCTTCACCCCAGTCTGTTCCTGCTGCTGCTCGTGCTCAGTCGACTCTACCCTTCTCCCATGGATGGATCATCTTCACCTCTGGGTCTCGCTCCTTTCATGCCCTTCATTATTAGGTGGGTCTCAGTCTACACACACACACACACACACACACGCTTACAATTATACTATCAGGCTCGGCTGTGGCTCATCTACACATTCTGCGTGTCCCTTTTTTTCATCTAGCTGTCACACATCCAGGTAGCGATGTGGCCTGGGCGGGGGTGGGAGGGAGCCTGGCCGCTCTTAAAGCGTGCAGCGTGCAGAGTGGCTGTAGCAACGTGCGCAACTGCCGGCAACAAAACAACGTGCTGGAGAGCCCAAGAGCCTGGGCATTCATCTAACGTGTTTGTGTACGATTAATTTCATAATTTGCATGTAGGGTAGACAGCAATCAGTTTTTGGCGGATGATGACTTCTGGCACAACACCGGTAGCCCACTGCGAAGACATGCTTGGGCTCTCTATTCCGTCTAGGGATGTAGCAACTCCCCGCCCCCGCTGCTGTACTACGCATGCGGGAGACACGCATACCCATAGAGATTCCTTGATTTATAGTTAGATTATAGACAGTCTTCATACAGTGTACACGCACACGATACACACTCGTACTATTCATCTGTCAAATCACTCCCCCTTCATCGTAAAACATTTGGAAGTGTCCTTAAACAAGAATTTCCACTCCTAACTGCTTCAAGAGTCCCATCAGAGCTGCTCAATGAGCAACAGAGCAAAATGCAGTATGAGCATGGGGTGCAGAGGTATCAAGGAATGAAGTACAAATACTTTTGTTACCTTACTTAAGTAGAAATTTTGGGTATCTATACTTTACTGGAGTAATTATTTTACAGCAGACTTTTTACTTCTACTCCTTACATTTTCACGCAATTATCTGTACTTTCTACTCCTTATGTTTAAAAAAAATAGCCTCGTTACTCAGTTCGGCTTGTTTTCATTCCGGCTTGTCATCGTGCAAAAAAACACCAAAAATCCCCAAAACCTATCCAGATAAATCACGCCATCCGGATAGAGTGAATTTGATTGTGGTTGGATGAGAAGTATAAACATATACCATTCCGACACCCTATTTTGTTTGTACGCGTAAAAAAATCATGTCACACTCCAGCAAGGAAACAGCAGACGTATGTAGCCTAGTACCATAGACAGTATATCATCTAGTACGAAGATGTCCATGGCAGAGACTCAAGAGAACTCGAGGGAAATGTCCCAACCAAGCACCAGCGAGCAGGTTGGTAGCCAGGAAGACCAGCCAACCTTCTACATCCCTGGCCGTACCAGTTTTTCGAAATGGTTGGATGCAAAAACAACTCCTTTCGAATTCGCTGCAAGCTCTGCGCACCCAAGTACCACGAGCTAATTGTTTGCAAAAGTCGCCGTCTAATTTGAAAAAGCATATTGATATAATTTTTTCCCCTTGCATTACTTTTACTTTTATACTTTAAGTAGTTTTGAAACCAGTACTTTTACACTTTTACTTGAGTAAAAAGCTTGAGTTGATACTTCAACTTCTACAGAAGTCTCTTTAAACCCTAGTATCTACAGTATACTTCTACCTGAGTAATGAATGTGAATACTTTTGACACCTCTGATGGGGTGTAATGCTCTCCCTCTCCGCAGCTTCTCCCGTGTGTCATCACTATCAATGAGAATGTGTTGCCAGTCAGCTCCAACGCTCATATAAAGGTTAAAAAGCAACATTAGCATGGGGAACGTTCTATCAAATCCAAGAGGGTCACAGACCTGCTCTCTCAGCCATGAAAAGCCTTTCGAACAATGTTTCTCTGAACCAAAACTCCTTCTAAGTATAGAACAATCACCAAGACAAAACACCTGCAGACTAAACATTAATGTGTGTGTGTGTGTGTGTGTGTGTGTGTGTGTGTGTGTGTGTGTGTGTGTATATCTTTTGTGTGGTTTGTTTGCACAGGTGCTTCTGCATCTTTTCTATGAACTTGTGTCTCACATCATTTCTTTACTGTGAATCCAGCTTATAGGAAATTGGCCAAACATGAGAAAATTTTTTGTCTGTGATGGTCTGATTTTTATGTTTCTGATTAGATTGTGACTAGTTTTTATCTGGACTCCACTCACTGTTTACTGGGAAGTAAAAACCTTACAGGTGAATGGGGAAACTGTGGTTACAGCCTGCATGCTTTACATTCCTGAAATGTCGAAGTCTACAAATATTATTGGTACATGTTCATCTGCTGCACCTGATAATAGCACTGAAGCTTGCACCTCTTTTATTTCTGTTACTATTCTTGTGAGGACCCTCATTGACCTTATACTAATAATTCTCTACCTGCAAACTTTAACCATTACCATCACAACCACATGCCTAATCTAAACTTTTTAGTCATTATCTTAACCCTAAAACTAAGTTTATACGACAGCCCTTTTAAAAAGTGACTACTCACTTTTGAGGTCTAAAATAGGAATACCAGTATTTCTGATATAGTGTTTTTTACAAAAAACTGTACACCCTGTAATGATATATGTTTTATGTGCAGTGGTGGAACAAGTATTTATATCCTTTACCTAAGTAAAAGTACTAATACCACACTGTAAAAATACTCCGTTACAAGTCAAAGTCCTGCATTGAAAATGTTACTTAAGTAAAAGTATGTATGTTGACGATCAAAACAGTTCTGTCAATGAACTCAGTAATTAATCGGCTAATCAGTTCAGCTGGACTTGTAGGCCTGTACTAGCCTGACAAGCCAGAACTCACCATTGGCAGGGCTCAATCCGAGGGGCGGGACAAACGGTTGTTTTTCATATTCTCTCTGCACTCATAGCCAACCAGAGCAACGCTAGTTGATAGATTAAACTTTTGACGTATCCGGTCGGCAAAACTTTGAACACATCTTCCTTTTTTAAGAATGACTTCAGTGCCGTTCTTTGTTCTTTTCTCAAAGAAAATCTTAACTCCAAGTCTTCCAGAGTCGCAGCCAAAGCCGATTCGAAAGACCACTGTTTGCCAGCAGCAGCAGCCATCTTCTTTGTTTTCAAGTAGCAGGGAACCGTCGCAACTCTGCCGTCCTTATGTTAAGCCCGCCCACCGATGTGATTGGCCTGACCAGAATTTGGTTTTTCCAGCTTTCGCAAGCCAACGAGAGTTGTTAGACTGACCCTGGCTACAAATTACATTTGCTGTCGCTAGGGTGCGTCTAGATTTCTAGGCTAGGCCTGTATATTGTTGGGTAGGAACATTTATAATAACGCATCTTATTTTATAAACTGCATGTGTTTTGTGCGCAAAAATCTTAATTTGTAAAGTAACTAGTAACTAAAGCTGATTAATGTAGTGGAGTAAAAAGTTCAAAGTGGGAGGGTCCCAGTGACCCCGCTGTGCCATCTTGGCAGTGCCTGGCGTCGGATAATCCAAAAAATTGGGCAAAGTGGTTGAGTGTGGATTGAGCTGAGACGGGCTGAATGAAGCCTACAGTCCATGTTCACCTCCTGCGACGGCAGCCTAAGTGCTCAAAGTGGCCACGCCCTTAATCAAACACAGGGGGAATTTTAAAGCGTCCATATTATGCTCATTTTCAGGTTCATAATTGTATTTAGAGGTTATATCAGAATAGGTTTATGTGGTTTAATTTTCAGAAAACCCCATATATTTGTTGTACTACACATTGCTGCAGCTCCTCTTTTCACCCTGTGTGTTGAGCTCTCTGTTTTAGCTACAGAGTGAGGCATCTCACTTCTGTTCCTGTTCCATCTTTGTTGGGAGTCGCACATGCGCAGTAAGTACTGCTAGCTAGTCGGTTGCAGAGTATGAGGGCGTGCCACGCTAGCAGCTAAGCGAGCATTATTTGAATTGTTTGTGAACAGTGTTTTCTGTTGGAGATGGTAAGTCCCTTTGGGCTGGACTTTGGTCTTTTTCACTTTGTAAACCTATTAACATGCACAAAAAAGATATATAACACAATAAAGGAAAGGGAAAAAGCATAATATGAGCACTTTAAACTAAAAAGACTGTCACTTTGCACAAGCCCCATCACTTACATTGAAAGCATCTTCGGAGATCTCTTAACGGCCAGTTTGAACAGGTGGGGGGGTGATAAAAACAGCAAGCAAAACCCTTTTCAATGTGTTCACGTGGGTTTTAAGAAGGACTTGAGAAAATGTGAACCTATCCTTTAACACCATCCTCTCCATTAAAATAACTAACAAAATAGTCTTGTTTATTAAAATCACACAAAAAAATAATAAATAAAAGACATTATGCCACAACAGCAAACTGTTCCTGTAACCACAGCTGTTTTTCCTTGTTCAAATGTAAAGATATAAAAACACCATGAGCGTGTTTTGTAAAGCCCAAAAGAACCATGCTCTAATATATCCACGTGTAACCGTTTATGATGCTGTCAATTAAAACTGGGGACGTTTTTTTCTTATTTTCCTTAATCACAAGTTTGGCTAGACAGCTCCACTCTTAGTGAGACACCATACGTTCATCCTGTTTGCCTTTAATGACAGTCTGGTCAGAAGGTGACAAATGGAAAGGAAGGTGGGATCACAGAGGGCCTTTTAAACATGAACCATTTGGAGCTGCAAATGTGCAATGTTTCCAAAAGAACCCATCTGTTCTTCAGAATCAGTTCCTCCTAGTTACCGATGGACACGTTTACCAGACTTTTTTTTTTTTTTATTTGAGCGAATCAGTCGTTTAGTGGAGTCTTTAAGTAGCTCCTTTAAGAACCCATCTATTGTGAGCGCAGTAAACCGCTCGATAGCTCGAGTGCTGACTTGCTGGCTGTCAGAGAAGGTATGCCGCACACTCATCCACCCAAATGAAGCCCACATGTTGGAAATGTTAAATATAGCCCGGCTCTAACTTCTTTGGCTCCTGCCGTGTTTCTCTTCACCAAGCCCCCCCGACTCATCTTCCCCAGGCGTGTGCGGACGTGTCTGCATGAGGTCGACGGCTGTCAGCCCCCCCCCCATCCTCTTCTTCCCTCTCGTCGTCACATGATCTGACCCGCCACCTCCAGGGATCAGATGTAGCTTGGCTCCTCTTCTGTTGACAGGACGGAGCATCATGCCTAATAATTCTTCCCCTTTTACCCATCCATCACACCACACATAATTTTTTATCTATCTACCCTCAAACAACCCCGCAAGATTTTTGACATTCCTTTTTTGCTGCCTGGCCTTTGCAATGCGTCACACCTGCCTGGATAATGACAACGTCTATGAGTGACGAGATTGATGACGACAAAGAGGGGGAGGATGATGACCAGCAGACACATTTTTTTCATATAATTGATGGCTGAAGTTCGTCTTAACCCCCTTCCAATGTCTCCCTTTCAGCTTCTTTCTTTCCCCTCTTCTTCATTCTCTCTCTGGCTTCATGCTAAAGCCTCAGAGTCTTGAGATAGTGATTTATGCCTTGTTATATCCAGTCCGGGCATCTCTCCTCGCCCTCCCTGCCCCACTCCCTTCCATTCTCGTCCTCACTGACTCATATCTCATTTCTTTAGAAAGGGCACAGTAATGCCCATAAACCATGTGAGGCTTCATAAAAGGGCCACCGTCATTTCCTTCCCAACATAAGATGCGGCGTATTTTCCCTCAGTGCTCATGTTATTGTTATCTTGTTGGTTTGCATGGACAGTGGACAGTAAAACATTTTTTGAACTTTTTGTTCCACGATCAAATTTCCGAATGTAAACTGATACAGTACCTTGTCTGGCAATCTGGGCCCATCAACATTTAGAATTACTAACAGTAGGCCAGCTTTGGTGCGGTATTATTACTTTGTACATACTTTTTTTTTTTGTTTTTCAGTTTAAGGTATTGTAGCCCTAAAGTTGTATTTATGTTTTATTCAAACGACTGTGAAAGAAGTTAATACCTCAAAGCGGCAACTTGCGAGTGTTAACATTTTTAATCATCTTATTTGTGTACAGCTTTTTAAACACTTAAAACCACTATGTGCATACTTTTTTTATGGAATTATAGCAGTGCTCGAAGGTTACTAAGTACATTTACTCAAGTACTGTACTTAAGTGCAATTTACTTCCCTACATTTTTATTTTGTTTTCTATTGGGTGTCTAGATGTGTACACTTTCATACATTTTGGGCGGGATGCTTGTCAGGTGAAGAAATGCAAATGTATGTTTGCCACAGTCTTTTTGTTATACTGCCACTGTGGGCGCCAAAGCCATTCGACAAAACATTCATTCACATTCTACAGATAGTGGTTTGATAGTAAACGGAACAATTCAAAGTCAAGACAAAGTAAAAGAATGATTGTGTTTAGACAGCTACGTCGTGTCCATATAATTGAATGAAGAAAAAATGATTTTAATGATGTCACCACTTATGTCACCACTTCCCTTCGTCTTCAGTGACAGACTTCTGTTGCTTGGACTTGTTTAGCGAACATGCTACAGTCTCTGTGGTGGAAATTATTCTCCCAGTTCTGCAAAATGAGACCCAGATGACTCTCTCCATGCCAGTCAGCAGTCTGCCTCTGACCCCACAGGGGACGGCCCTGTTTCTAAAATTACACCCTTCCAAACTGTCATTTCCTTTTGCAAAAGTGTTTCAATGGGACAAATTAGCACAGATAGTTAACATATGGGCCCCAAGTGGGGGCTGGGAGGGGTGGAAAGTAAGGAATGTATTTATAGATGTAGGTCATTAGGGGTGTGTGTGTGTGTGTGTGTGTCTGTGTGTGTGTGTGTGTGTGTGTGTGTGTGTGTGTGTCTGTGTGTCTGTCGTTTTTGCTCATAAATTCACATGTACAGGCGTGTTGAGCTCAGGAATGCGAACTGTTGTCTGTGTTTGATTCAGGGTCTTGGGTTGTACATCTGGCAATAGGTGTGTGTGTGTGTGTGTGTGTGTGTGTGTGTGTGTGTGAGGCATGCTCACAGCAGGTGGAAGAGCATTTGTTGACAGTTGACTTGTTGCTCCAAACAGTCCTTTCTTTGTTGAAGTCCATATAGATTTCAAGTCTCGTGGCTTTTCCCGTCTCTGACAGCAGTGGATTTGTTGACAAAATATTTTACTGTGCATACGGAAAATAGAAATGAACATGTAAAAAATTATTTGCAGTTTGGGCTTTGCAGTTTCTCTTCCTCGCCCAGATTGTAATGTTTGAGTCTTCTAACATAGCTCACCTCTCTCATACCAAAATCAGAAAAGCAAGCTTCCTTTACATCTCTGCGAACGGTATGTTGAAGTGATGGATCCGAGTTTCTCTGGAACCTTCTGCTGAATTTCCCACAGTGGAGCTGAGCTGCTTGTTTGGCCTCCACAGCCGGCTTTAATGTCATCACAGACCTCGTCCTCCTTGACTCTTGGTTCTGTATGCGTGTATTATATGTGTAAGTAAGTGTATGCTTGACTGTGCCCCCATGTGACTGTAATATGTATTCGATGCTCATTGAATACATTTGTTGCACTAAATTGAGGCTGCCAGACAGTGCATATTCCTTATCTGTACAGAATGTTCGTTCGTGCTGTACACAGCCTTAAGGCCACACAAGCATTATGTTGGGCATCAATATGTGGCAGCATCTGTTCTTTAGGTGTTTTTCCCCTGCATGCCTTTTTGATGTGTGATTCTCATAGGCAGCCAAATTAGATGTGTAATGAGCAGAATGAAACGAATAAATCAACAGTTTTCTTCCCAGATAATGTTCTTGTAGCTCACTTAAAAACTATTTTTGTCCATTGAACTAAAGAATAGTTTGGTGGTGTTTCTGACATAGTCTGGTGAAGACTGTTCAGCTACTGTTCTTGCAGCACCTCAGGAGCTGTGCTGCTAACGGAGGTCAGGTTATTTAAGAAATTTAACTTACACTACAGTGAACTGTTAGTTTGCTATCCAAAGACAATCCCGTGCTCCTCGGATGGTGCCATTTCCCAAGTTGGGAAATCGTTCTTCTGACTTTGGTGTGTTCATGAGCTTTAAAGGTGCTGTAGGTAGGATTGCGAAGATCCAGGATTTAGTCAAAAAAATGTGATCATTGACAACTTCTCAGTTCCTCCCACCTTTCCGCTAAAGCCCAAAACGGTCTCCTAAGCCCCTCGCCCCACAAGGGAGAATGAATGCGTGTGCATGAGCAGTGATTGACACGTAGTTAGACACCCCCACTGGCCCTGATTGGTGCATCTGAACAGGGAGCGGTGGATTTTTGCAAATCGCACTACAGGCTGTAGGTCAGGGGTGTCAAACTCAATTTCACTAAGGGCCACACTGGAAAAAGAGAATCGCATCAAGGGCCAGACACATATAGTTTATTGACATGCTTTTATTTCATCGAAAAAGTAAAATATCTTTGACTCAATTATTACATGTCTCATATAGTCTTCTCACTTACAGTTTGGTCCACATAAAGCCCTGAAAAAGTGAGCAAAAAAGTTCCAAAGCCATCCTAGAATTTAGCAAATCCAGCAAAACAATGATTACATTTTCTAAGTAGGCTACCACACAGCTGACTCACAACAAGCTCTTTCACAGTCTGAATATGCAAACTCTCTGGTTCTGTGGGAATTTCTGAGTCTCAAAGTCAGCAAATTCTGCTTTGAGAGTCGCCTAATTGCAAGTTGAAAAACAGTTTCCCATGTTTTTGGTTTGGCGCACAACTAGGTGGGCCAAAATGTATTGTGAACCTAAATTGATATGCGGGCCGGATCAGAATGTGCGAGGGGCTGGATTTGGCCCGCGGGCCTTGAGTTTGACACATGTGCTGTAGGTGGTGCCAGAAGAGCCGGATATTTTTTTAAATACCTGCTTCATGTAGTTCTACTGGAACATAGGGTCAGTTTCAGCAAATATGACAGAAAGTTAATTTTATAAGGTTTACCTACTGCATCTTTAAGTCGTACTGTGGAAAAAAACATGGATGCTACAAAGAAGATGTCTTGTTTTATTTCTCCGAGCATTTCAGCACTACCTTTTTTTTCATTATTTATTTCAAGTTTGAGACGTTGTATTAGTGGTTTTGTCCCAGAATTCCCAAACAAGCACTAAACTATTGCTTTACCTGACTTGGTATCAGGGCTAATGCTATAAATAACGTTTCTGATGAAACTAGGTCGCTCTTTGTGGACATCAACTAACGCTTACAACCTAATACCATATTACAAATTTCATGTGAGCAAAAAATTGATATGCAATACGTGAACTAAAAAAACTTTTCTTACCATGAACCCGACATTTACTTTAGTCTGCCATTTTACTGCATAATGTGACGGCAACTCGCCAAGTCATTTACCAAACGTTTCGCTGACTTTGCTGAGTTGTTGTTTCCGACTTGATTCACATTCATTTTTTGCCAAGTTTGGAAGTCAATTTTCGAACACCACGTGAATGCAGCATAGCTCATCTCTGACCCTTTAGATCTGTCTCTCCGCTCCTCCTCTCATCTCATTCAGGTCTTGGTCATGTCCTTCCCTCAGGTCAGCTATGGCAGTGTTATGACATTGGATAAGGAAAGACTATCAGCTTGTAAACAAGGTTAATTTTAGCCTGCACTCAGGGTAACTGGCCACATTCACCATCAGCAGTGGATACTGTAAACGGCCGTGTGTGTTTGTATGTGAGAAAGAAAAAGAGGAAGATATCTGTGGGCAAAACCAACATGGAATAGATTATTTCCTTTTTTGTCAAAATTTTTTGATTTTGAGTGTGTCGGCTATCTGCTGGCCTGGGAGCTGTTTAGGTTCTGATCTTTTTGCCTTTGCAATAGGAGAGAGAGACAAAATGAGGGAGGAAGATGGAAATGTTACATAACGTACGCATAAAAATAACGACCAACTGTCCAAATTTGAATTAGTCATTTTGTCATTTGTCCATTACGTAATGTGGCTGGAGTACAAAGTAATAATGATAATACACACAGTAATTTTAAACATACCGTAAAGTTATTACATAACAGTTACGGCTGTGAAATAAATTAAACCCAACAGTTACAGCAACAACCCATGACCTGTGAAAATTAGGAACATTACAGCTTCCTCCATATGCCATGTTACATAATACAAGACTAAAAGATTATGATAACAAGCAATTAGCAATTTTCCATGACACTAATGCTGGTGTGTGTGTGTGTGTGTGTTCTGCAGATGCGGCCACTCGGCAGTGTATCGGACCAGAGAAATGGCGGCTCGGGCCCTCGTCCCCTTTGTGCTGGTCACCCAGGTCCCATCCACCGTCAACGCGTTACTGCAGGAGCTCCCTGCAGCGCCCGGACCCAAAATCCAACACAACCACATCCACGGGACTCTGCTGCAGGTCTGCACCCACGCACACGTCAACATAAACCAATACACTTGTATATACATAACATATGCCATAACATTTCAGTGGGGGCTGTAATCACAAGTCCTTTAAATGACCACAAGTGTTTACTTAGTGATGGAAGGCTCAGGTGGAATCAGACCCTGATTGTCGCTGCAGGATTCTAAAGTATGTTAAACACACGCGCGCACACACACACACACACACACACACACACACACACACACACACACACACACAGCGCTTCTCAAATGTAAGGATTTGCTGCTTTTCGCTGTTTTGTATCATGGTGAATTCAATATTTTTGGTTTGAGAAGACGTCATTTTCGGCCAGGAACTCGCGATTGCCAATTTTTCACAATTTTTTGATATTTAAACTAAACGATGAATTGATTTATTGCTGAATTAATTGGCAGATTAAAATAATTACAAATATTAAGGGTAATCATTAGTTGCATAGTGGTTTTAGTTAAACTCTGGGACTTTGATGGCTGTTGTGTGTAAAGTTGTTGAACCGTATCATATGGAAAGGAGCTTCTGATTTTTTCGCCCACCTTTTTTTTTTTTATTTCATTGAGGTCAGACAGAATATTTTCTTTTTTTTTTGTCCGTGTAATCGGGGTTGTCCTGACAGTGTTTTTCTGCTGGCCTGTGAGAAGGGAGATCTTGGCACTGGTGAGATGGAGGGCAGTTTAACATGGTTCATTTTTACATACTACCAACATTATTATTAGAGGTCGACCGATTCATCGGTTTTGCCGATTAATCGGCACCGATAGTTGATTGGTGGAACTATCGTTATCGGCAAAAATCCATACCGATAGTTTTTCCTGGTTGCGTCCGTTGCTGGAGCGGCTGAGAAGCGCGCGCTGTCATTCATTACACAGTATGCGAGAGCTGAGAAGGGTCTGCTGGCATCATGCATTACAATAGAGGCGAAATAAAAACTATCACTGATGCCTCGTGTTGTTTATTTTCGACACGTGTTACTGCGCGCTGCACGGAGAGCACATGCTGTGCGGAGAAGGCTGACATCAGATGCGCGTTTAAAGCATCGACAGCAAAAAGGTATGTATACAGTTCATTTTGTCATCATAAAGTTATTAATTTGTTGAATAGATGCTGCATTAGTAGAGAAAGAACAGCACAACAGTATGTTTGTTTGCTTTCGAGGCTGAGATGACGCTAAACATTAGTAGTAGGCTAACTTACCTCAAGCGGTTAAAACACGAACAAAAATAAACGCAAGTCCGACCCAAATGTCAGAATCAGAACCCTAAAGGATCGTCCACGATCCCAAACGGCACCTCTGATTCATATTTAGATAATTTAATAACAGTTAAACGTAGATACTTACTGATTGCTGCAGCTAAAAGCTAACGAGTTAGCCGTCACTGGGGTGTCTTTGGGGTCTTTCTAGCCTTTACAGGTGATTTTCTATCCAGCCTGGAACTTGTGCCTTTTTCGGGGTTGTTGAGCATTAAATCCAAACTGTTACATCCGAGATTTATCCACTTGATGTCCATAATTCATCACGTTTTCGGTCATTTCTGCCACTAACTCCGTGCTACCCATAGACAGTAGGTGCTACCGACAAGGGAATGTCCCATGATGCCTTTGTTTATGTTTTCAACCATTGGGAAGGCAGGTCCGTCACACATTACGCCTTATATGGGCATCCAAGCGAGAACAAAGAGTATATAGTGGGAAAGATAGATCCCTCCAGGTCAGAGATCGTCTGTTACCGTTCTAAACCGTTCTACAGAGAAGAATGGCGTCACTGTTTTGAGATTTGGCATACATTTGGGCATTTTTTGAAGAAATGTAAATAGTTTGTCCTTATTAGGGGTGGAACGGTACATGTATTCGTATTGAACCGAAACGGTACGGGCGTCTCGGTTCGGTGCATGAATTTACACGGAGAATACACGGTATAAAAATAAATAAAACTTGCGTGCAAATGAATTAATGTAATGTGGAACTACTGTTACATATGCGTTTCTTAGGGACACCTAATCTGTAGCCCCGCCTTAGCTCTGAAGCTACTGAGCTTTGCCAACACGTCAAGTCGGTCCAGTGAGTCCACACCAGAGCCATGTCTTTCTCCATCACTCTGGTCCACACGAAGCAAACTAGTCCCTTCCATATACAACCAAACACGGATGTACTGTAGCTGTATCCCTTCTTGCCTCGAACACAAATGGCTTCCAGGCCAATTTGCTTCGTTGTTTGCTCCGCTGTTAGCTCCGCTTTTAGCTCCGCCGTTATTCGTTAGCTCCGCCGTTAGCTGTTAGCTCCGTTGTTAGCTTCGCTGTTTGCTGCTTGCTCCGCTGTTAGCGTGTGAAGCTAACGCCACAATTCGCCAACTGCTCTGTGTAAGAAGCTGCTCTTTTAACACCCCTGCTCTGTGCATTCACATATGAGAGCAGCGCTTGTCTCCCATATCAAACTACTAGCTAGCTGATTGTCTTATTTTGTTTACTAGTTCCAGATGGAGTCTGGAGATGATGTGGGGTAGCCTAGGCTACTTATTGTTTAGGCTAGCTACTGTTTACATCTTACTTTATATGCTTCTGGCTGTTGCAGCTAGCTCAGGGGAGAGACTGGATGACACTAGGTGGTACAGCCTGAGACATGCACAATAAAAAAAATTGCCTTCTGCATTTTTGTTATGCTTTTCCCTCCGTTGTACCGAACCGTGATGTCTGAACCGAGGTATGAACCGAACCGTGACTTCAGTGTACCGTTCCACCCCTAGTCCTTATATATATATATATATTAGGGCCGGGACTTTAACGCGTTAATTAAGATTAATTAATTACGGGACTTTAACACGTTAATTAATTACGCAAAAAATAAATAACATAATTTTAACCACACTTATTTTTGCACCGCGGAACGTTTTTCAATGAATGAGTTTCGACGGACCGATTATACTGGAGCACCAACTAGCGTTCTTGACTTCCGACAACAACAAACCACAGTGAACATGAACGAAGAAGCTGACGAGACCGCTTTGCTTGGCCCCGTGGATGGGAAATTTTGTTTTAAAAAACGAAAGGATGGAAGCGTCGACAAGAGCATGGTTGTGTGCAAGCTATGCAACAAGGAATTTGCGTATCACCGCAGCACATCGAGCCTCAAATATCACCTCAACGCAAAACACATAGGAGTTAGCGTGGACGTTAGCCCGACCGATTAAAATGCGATTAATTTCGATTAATTAATTACAAAGCCTCTAATTAATTAGATTAATTTTTTTAATCGAGTCCCGGCCCTAATATATATATATATATATATATATATATATATATATATATATATATGAATTATAATGCTCATTATGTCATTATTTTTGCACTGGATGACTCCAAATATGTAGGAGAACTGTTTTAGACACATGCTTGTGTAGCATTGCTGTGGGTGTAATATCAATAAATATGACATTATTATTTTGATTATTGGCAAAAGCGTCTGGACTTTTTTTGAAACGATGTATGTATTTTGTCAACTGTATAAGTTATAAATACTATCGGTCGATTAATCGGTTATCAGCAAATACAGCCCAACCTAGCTATCGTATCGGTAAAATCCACTATCGGTCGACCTCTAATTATTATGATACAAAGGTGGTTGAATATTGGCAACATCCCTTTAAGAAAACAAACTCGGTGTACAGTGGTGAAATTGAGTGTAGCGATTAAAATATGAAGAGATGGGCGCCCAGATAGCTCAGTTTGGTAGAGCAGGCGCCCATATATAGAGGTTTACTCATGACGCAGCGGAGCCGGGTTCGACTCCGACCTGCGGCCCTTTGCTGCATGTCATCCCCCCCGCCCCCCACCTCTTTCTCCCCTTTCATGTCTTCATCTGTCCTGTCAAAAAATAAAGGCCGGAAATGAAAGAAATATGAAGAGATGCATGTTACATATGTGTTATTACACACTCCCGTGTGTTACGCATCAGTTGCTTTTATAAGATGATAAACCCATATCTGGAACTAACAAAAGCAGCCTTGTGCTGTATTTGCAGTTGCAACCATTCTTAGGATCGAATGTCCTCGGTGTATTAATGAGTTTAGAATCCTTTTAATTCAAGTTGAAACATGAACCTCTTCACAGCTGGACTGGAGAGGTTTTCACTCAACAAAGAGAAAACATAAAAATGCAATTACCAAAGCGGTTATCAAAACATGTGTATGTGCACACCCACACAGAGATGATAGATATGGAGCATCAAGCCTCGGCACGCATGCACGTGTGCGCACGCCCACACACACACGCGCGCACACACACACACACACACACACACACACACACACACACAGAGCCTGTCAGTCCCACACACCCAGTTTCCACACAGAGCCTGTCCAGACAAGGCGGTTATCGCAGGGTAAATACCAGTGTTTAGTTCTGTCATCACACTCTGACAAACACAACCAAACAGTCTGCCGGTAATATCAACACACGCAGAAGAAAAAGGGGGCGGGAGTTTCCCCAGCCTTTTATTGAACACCACTGATGGGGTCGGTGTGGGAGCAGGGGGTGTGGAGCGGTAAGAACCGGGCCGAAGGGTCAACACAAAGACTGAAAACGGCACCGTTTTCTTCATCACTTATGGTTTGATAGCGGTCTGGACTGCAGGGAGGTCCTGTGGGCTGAAGGCAAAGGATGGCAAGGAGGAGGAGGATGAGGAGGAGGAGGAGGAGGAGGAGGGGAGGTGGGCTTCTTAGGCTTAGGGGAGATTTCAGGAGGAGAGTGGATTTTAGTTTGCTTTCCTGTCATGGCTGCCATGTGTGGAGCTTCCCCAGATGTCTGCTGATCTGTTTCTGCATTTGTGTCTTCAGCTCCATCTCTCTCTATATATATATATTTCCCCTCTGTCTCTATGTTTCTCTGCTTCCTGTCTCTCCTTTTTAAAATGTCCTTGGCGTCTTTTCTTCCTGTCTGTCCATCCTTCTGTCTGTTTCTCTGTGCCTCTCCCGTTCCCATACAAAGGGGGAGATCACATTGTGTGCGGCCCCTGTGTAATTTAGTCGTGAGATAGCTTCTTTGTCCTGTGTCGTGTTCTTTGTGTCTCATCTTCACCATTTCTATGTCTCGTCATGTGTGTACTGTATCAACAGCTACCTGTTTTCTTGTCACTTTGTTATACAGCAAATTGTATACACCTGCAGTACTACAAGTAAACCCCCCGCCATTAGAATAACAACCACACACATCCACACTCTCAGGACAGGAGTGGTGCTGTTATATTATCGGGCACCTTTAGTTTGTAACTTGTAGTTTGTAACTTGTATACATGTAAATGCACACATGAGGTAGCTTTGGCATTACAGCAGAAAGATTACAGAGACTCTTTGTGCTTAGCTGTGTTTGGTGAATTGAGGAGGAAAGGGGTGGTGCTTAGGAACGGCTCATTTATTCCCCCTCCCCCAATTTGGCAGTTTTGCATGTGCCAATTTCAAGCCCCGTTTCTAGCTCTTCTCTTCACTAATTCACACTTTGGGATTTTACCCATCCAGAAGAGAGAGAGTTAAGATGTCGAGTATGTCGCACCTACACAGACACAAACATGTCTGCATGGGTTATAGCACAGCTTATGCTTCAGCCCTTCCTTGGCCATTTCATTTCCTTTTTCCTTCTACCAGAAACACGCCAGCCCATCATACCTCACACACTGTGTGTGCAGCTTCACTGGATCTACGAATACAACTCTTCTGCTGCACCATATAAGAAATAGCTCACCTCAACACATGTACACATCAATCTTATTATATTTTTCTACATGTCTGTATATTAAAGTTATCAGTTGTTCTATTCATTTGGCTTGTTTCTATTTGCTGCATTATTTTCCGACCAATGGTATTGTGTTAATTGGTAATCTATATTCAAACGTATTGAAATATTTTTCAAATAATATAAAACTCTGAGGAATAAAGTACTGTATCCCAGACAAAATAAGTTGAGTGTCCCCCATTTATTACCATGATACTGTGGTGCAATGGAAAACCTCTAGCAGGGCACAAACTCATGCCTCTCTGTTTCTTCTTTTTCTGAAAAGCAGGGAATTCCACCATCACGGTGTGAGGGTGCGTTCAGACCAAACAAAGCGATCCAACGATTCGCCGCAGGGTTGTGGTGGTGCGGTGCTGGGAGTGTCACATATAAACACACACACACACACACACATATATATATATATATATATATATATCTTTTTTTTTTTTTCTTTCACAATTATTGTTTTCCGTGAGATTGTTTATAGATCTCGACATTTTCAAGCGCACTTGAAGGCAGCTTCATTTCACAGAGAAAGAGAAAAAGAAGAGAGACGGAGGGACTGTGAATTTGTGCTGGAGCTTGTTGCAGGAAACGGTCAGCGTTTGCAGAAACTCCTGGCCACTTAAGTGCTTGTGTTTCTTTTTTACCCTCAGTGTTTTAAAACTTTCTTGTCGCAGCGATGTTTCCTGTTAACTGTACAGGACTCTCCCACCGCCTCAAAATGGAATGTCATATCTGACAGCCGATTACCCGATAAGCGCAGGGTGACGTTGGGTTGCGTCTCTCCAAAAGTGAATCTGTTTATTTCCGGCTCCCCCCTGAGGCACCCCCCCGCCGCAGCCTTAACGCACTACTCACATTCAAAATGAATGAAAAGACCTGCGTTTTCACCGGACCATCAACTGTATATAAATATAGTGATCAGCATAAGTGAATACACCCATGCTAAAGTTGACTAAAAAGAGGAATAAAAAAACTCATTTTTTGGAAATTGATCTTAATGCCTTAATTAAAAAAATTAGGAAAAATCCGACCTTTAAGGACACCAATCATCTTGGTGAATGAATAATGTATCATAAATAAATAAATAAATAAATGTTCTTCCTTAAAATACAGGAGGCATACTCTTCACCATACCTAGAGATTGGCATGGTTTTATTTCAGTTATCCTAATAGCTGGTTTGATTTGCATTGAGAGATGATTTTATGGAAAGTACCCCATGCCAATCTCTAGGTATGGTGAAGGGTATGTGATGATGTGGGGCTATTTTAATTCCAAAGGCCAATGGAACTTTATCAGGATGCATAGTATCCCAGATCCATGAAATAACTGGCCTTTAAGAATAAAAATCTGCCTGCCTCGATACGAGACATTATTCATTCACAAAGAAAATTGGTGTCCTTAAAGGTTGGATTTTTCCAAAAAAAATTTAATTAAGGCATTACGATCAATTTCCAAAAGATTATTTTTTATTCCACTTTTTAGTCAACTTTAGCATGGTTGTATTCACTTAAGCTGAGCACTGTACATGGAATAAAAACATTGGATCCAAGGGGTTTTCAGATTTAATGTAGTCCTGATAGTGTTGTATATATCTGTAGGGGCCATCTGTAACCAGGCTATAGATAGCAGGTGTGTAGGTAGGCGGGGGTATATATCTGCCTCCATCATCTCTGATGGAGGCAGATATATAAGGAGTGTCTAGATGTGGGAAGGGGGGTGGGGTAGGACTGTCATAGCAGGAGCTGTAGAGTTGCAGGTGAAGTGGTCTAAACATAGTAAAGCAGAGATAGAGGCCTGCAGCGTACGTGTGGAGGGAAGCATCACACACAGAAACACTGATAGAGGAGATAGTGGCCATGCAGTGAACTGTGTGTGTGTGTGTGTGTGTGTGTGTGTGTGTGTGTGTGTGTGTAAAATATTCTGCTCTCACGTGTAAGATGGGAAGCTGAGATGGTTAAGCTTCAAAAGAAGTAACGGACAGAGAGAAAGGGAGTGAGTGTGTGTATTATTGTGTGTGCCTGAATGTATGTGTGTGTGTGTGTGTGTGTGTGTGTCTACAGTACGTGTACACCAGACACTGGCGGTGTGTTAATGCTGAGATGGTGAGGACATTGTGTTTATCCTTGGGAGATACCTAATGTATGTTAATATACTTCACTGTGTGTGTTTGTATGTAACGGGTAGCAGATGTTTTTGCTCGAGGAGAAATTACTTCCTCTGTTATTGTCGAAGAACTGTTAGTGGGCCAAGTGTGGAGCTGGGAACCATCACAGCTACTGAGGCAAGCTGTACCACTCTGCTGACTTTCTCACACACACAGTGAAGAGGTCTGATAACCAGAAAAGGAAAAAAAGTTTCCATCCATTCTCCTTAATGAACTTATTCTAGTATGTGCATTTCCCAAAACAATTCGTACAAATAGCAAAACACCATGGATTACCTGCAAAAGCCAGTCTCTTGCTCAAAATCCTTAGTTCATCTCTCAAAAGTAAATATCTGTGTCAATGAACATGTCAGTGCCATCAGAAAGTCCTTGTGTCATTGTGTACGGATAAGACAGTCAATTGCTTAGTCATGTTGTCAGTATAACACTGTAATCTGGAGGGATGTTCTGATGTAAACTATGGCTAAAGTTTTGATGACAATTATTGTAAATTGTAGGTTACACCTTAGTGTATGTGGGAGTTTGATTGCAAGAGACTGGACAAGATTGACATTTACGCTTTTACTGTTTGTACTGTAATTTGTTGACCGACCATGTCATTGCGATACAGAAAGGAAAAGACAGCACTGCATAGCACAAAGAAAAAAAACAAAAGTAGAAATGTGAACATAGGACAATATCCTTGGGGAAAACTGTACATGCAGTGCTGTAGGAATTACAGTGCAGTCTTCCTACAGCTCCTGACGTTCCTGTCTGTTGGGCCACAAATTCTCATCCACATCACAACTAATATCTTCTCTTGCGATGCAGCGTGGAAAGAATCTTTTAGAGTGTCTTATCCAGCCTCTGCAGGCATCTGCTGTGATGTCATCACACACTGCATCCATGGCAGCCAGAAGGGTCATCTGTGTATGTGGCTGGCGATCATATACTTTCCATCTCCATGCTGAGAAAAATTCCTCAATGGGGTTAAGGAATGGGGAGTAGGGTGAGAGGAAATCCATCAGCATCCTGTTGTTGGCTGCAAACCATTGCCTGATGATGTTGGAGCGATGGAAACTGACATTGTCCCAAACTATCACGTACTTTGGCAGGTCATCTCCAATCTGACCCCTCTATTGTTCAGGGATGAGATCCCTGTAGAGAGTGTCTAAAAAGGTGACAAGACGCTCTGTATTGTATAGCCCAATAATGGGAATATGCGTTAGCACACCATTCTGAGAGATGGCAGCACCCACGGTTATGTTCCCGCCCCATTGTATACAGCACATATTGCATCTTCTTTTGTACAGCCATAGCAAATGTGTAAAGGTCACAATCACTGTACTGTATATCACTATACAATGTTGTACTGTTTACTGTGAGGTACAGTTGCTGCATGCTCATACATGTTTTACCTGTACTTACTGGTAGCGCAGCTCCTTCACTCTTTCACCATTTCTTTCAAATGGAACAGTGTACAGCTGCTTCGTATTCATTTGGTGTCTTTTCAGCACCCTGTCAGTTGTTAGTATCAGTTGAGATGCTGACTGTTTGGATGTTTTCAAAGATGATGATGTCCTCTATAATGGCACTCTTTAGCTCCCTTAGTCTTATGGCATTGGTTTCTACAACCATGGTGCAAATAGCCTCCTCCTGTTCAGGTGTGAAATGGGGCCCTCTGTCACTCCTGTGAAGTTGTCTTGCAGTCCTATGTGGAAAAAATATAGTAATGCAAAACACAAAATTGAGTAAGATAAAATGTCACTGTTTAAAGTATACTTACTGTATATTGTAAAATGCAAGTGGAATACTGTAATATTGTATGAAGCATTACAGAAAGTATACAGTATTACAGTACAGTGCCTATTGTTAGATTGCATACCTGTTCTGTCGACGAAAAGTCTGAATGATTGAGGACACAGTTGTTCTCCCAACATTTGGCTGCACCCTTCAACCAGCCTCGGCCTTTGTAAGCCCATGATTGAGAACGTGGTCTACATCAGGAACGCGGCTATGTCCTCGGCCTCTTCTGCCTCTTCCTCTGTTTTACCTCCCAACTCCTCCGCCACGCAGCCTCACTCCTCTTCTTCTTCTCTCTGGCTGTTGACCCCGTCCAATTCCTTGTCCTTCCATTGTCAGACATTGTGATATTATGTTGTGCTCCGGCTTAGCCTGGGTAAACCCTGACGAACTTCCGGCAAATTTGAGATTTGCTCTGCAAGTCAGTCTGGCGAAGAGCCCCTTCAAGCCCATTTCCAATTTCCCCAAAATCGAGGCACCAATCACAACCGCTGAGGCGGGCTTTACACCAATCACATCCGTTGAGGCGGGTTTTACGCAGCGACGATAGCGCAGCAATGGCGAGCAGCTTTTTGTTTACATTCAACATGACGGCTACCGAAGCGCAGCGTCACCCGGATCGTTGGTCTGATTGGTTGGACTATCCAATGCGCCCTCGAGGCATTTGAGCGGCGTCCGTTGGTGACGCCCCTTTGGAAATAAACTGTCAATGAACCTTTCCCAGACCCACTCTCAGTTACAACTGAGAAGGGTCTGGCGTCAACCAGGCTAGCTCCGGCTATATATATACTTGCCAGTTGATGGTTCATGAGATGCACCTTCGTTAGAGAAAGTCAAGATTCACCTGGGAGCAATTTACCAATTCAGGACAGATTTAGAAAAAAAAGTCTAATGGAAATATATAGAAATATGCTTGCCATATTATGACAACTTGTTCAACCATTTTGCATGTAAATGACTTATGCTATGAACTAATGCCTAAATGTTGTGGGGGGGGGGGGTGAGACTATTCAACAGAGACCCATTATAATACATTTTGATCAACATGACATAAGCAATTGATAATGTAGGAAACAGCAGAGAATTGTACATAACCATTTGCATGGATGTACCAAAGCATTTGCAACTTGTTCAAAGAAATGAGAAACTGCTTTTATGATGTGCACAAGTGACACAATGATGTGAAGATTGAACAGGTAGTTTTGAGAATTTCAATTCTGATCTGAGAAATGTAGCAAAGCGACTGAGAAAAACTGTAATATGGTGGTGTTTTGACAGTCTTTGCAGAGAGAGGCAAAATTTAGAGTATAAGGCACCGAGCCATAGAGGGAGGTAGGCTATGACGCACATTTTAGCTAACTGAAATATATATATCGATTATGTAAGAATCACTTTAGGCCTAAAAAATTGCTATGTGAAAATGTAAATGTTAAAAAATGACCGTAATCTTTTGTCAACGCTTTAGGGAGCCACTGGAGAGGGGCTTAGACCAGCAGGTCACAGACCCCTGTTTCTGTAAGGTTGGCAGGGTACTGATTGGTAGCATTACTAGTGGGTGAACCACTGTAGCCGGAGAACTAACCGTTAACATGGTAGCCAGCCAGTCACAGTAGTTCTCGTAGCTAGCTAGCTTGCCATCTGTCATTTAGCAGACTTCTGCAGTAATTGTCAGTTTGCAAGCTAGCTAGCTTGCTAGCTAACATGACGATAATTTCAAATAGTTTACTCAAGAGCCCAGTCCTCTATTTTGTGGCTAGCAGTTTGTATTCTACCAGAGCACAATTCAATAAAAGTGAAGTGATGGTGCAACTCTAACAGGCTCGATGTGAAGGAATCTCGTGGGTTTACTTAGTCCCCACAGACAAATGTGCTGATCAAAGAGATTTATTTGGAATGAAAACATTTCTCCATTTCTTGTCAGTTTTAAATGCTGATGTGACCAGACCTTTACAGACCCTGCAGTGTTTTGCTGGAGTGAAAAGTCTTATGACAACATTTGGCAAGAGAGCACTTATTACTGTATGTTCTCCATTAAACTGAGGTTAATAATAACAACTCAAGATGGCCTGAGCAAGTTCCCTTTTGTCTTTGATAAAGCATCTTAAAGCATACTGGAATCACTTCAATCGCTGCAGCGTGCCCCAAACCTCTGTTGACACAACCAGAATCGAGCTTAACAAGCCCATCGGACAGGCCGGCACTTAACCCAACCCGACAACGTACGTTGCTCTCGACACACGCCAGCAACAGCCCTGGCCCACAATGCCTGGTACGGGCCAGAAGTATTAACGCTGTGGCCTGTGGTGGTTTGAGAAGGGCCGGATTTAATCCTTTGTGTATTTCCAAAACAGAGACTAAAGGAAACTAAGAACGAGGAGAAGGAGGCTTGAGATTTAAGAGTATCGCAGTTTCCTTCCCTCTGGCAGCAGTGATGTCCGTGTTGTTTTCCCAATTGCAATTGTTCCCTGCTCTCTTCCAATAATTTTCTTTTGGTCTGCTGTTACGACGGCTGCCTTTGGCCAGTGGTCTGCCTTTGGCTTTCTGCGAAAACCCTCAGGGTTGAACCAGTGAAAGAATGTGTGGGCCTGAAAACACAGCTAGCTTGCTTTTCATGACATGAGAAGTGTTTAATCCAGAGGGAATCCCAGGTGTTTGATACTGGTGTCGGACACTGCGCTGTGTTTACGGACATGGATCAACAGTAACACAACTTTAGGGTTGGACACTCTTATCTATACAAGTCTTTCTCACTGCCTAAACTTAGTTGCATTTGAACATTACTGTGGCCCCTTTCTGTATTATATAAAGTAAAAGCTCTTTATTAACACCAAATTTCACTGACCTCCTGCAATTTCTCTACAAAGTCCTTAGGGAGTCAAAGAACCCCCAGTTTAAGACCCTGACTTTAACAAATTTAATAGATTCACAAAATAATCTTAACTCAACGTCCTCTAACTAGCTTCCACAGCAGCTAGAGAGTAGAATTGTTGTGTTGTATTGCTATTTCTGAGGTCAATAATTTATTTTAGTACATTTTAGATAATCTGCCGCATCAGCTGGCCTGGAGTCTGTTGTAGTCACCTAAAGACTTTTTCCTTAGCTCTTATTATCAAGAATAGGGAAAAAAAATAATGATTATTTAATTACATATTAGAAAAGGTATATATTGTTCAAATCCTACACTTGGTGTACATCTTAAAAATATGATGATGGAGCTAGACTTATTAAAAAAGAAAAGTAAGAGTGACTGTGGAAGTCAAATAATTTAGAAGAATTTTATTTTGTCGTTAAACATACAAGCCATACTCTTGACATATTTTGCCCAGATGATTTTTGCATCGTGGTAAGACTTTTTCTCAGAGTAGTAGTATAGTATAGTAGAGTATAGTAATTCAGACCATGTAGTTGTCTACATGGTCAACACTATAAAGAAAACTGTGGAGACTAGATTTATTTGTTGTTGAACGTAAGAAAAAAAAACGACAAGAGCACAAAGGCTCTTTCATTAGGAAGAAACCAAAAGTGAACTGGCCTCTGGGTGTTAGCGGTGTTGTTGTAGTAGCTCAAGTTTTACTGCTTTAGGAGACACTAGCAGGAGTGATGGCAACGGGCCACTGAATGTCACCCTTCCACACGCACTCTTACATATGCACAGCTCGTGCTGCCTGTACACAAATATATAGGCGTCTCAGGACATAATGGAAATCAACAAACGGCTCCCTTGGGGCTAGTTGAGATACACCACTGTAACTTTTAGACAAAGATGTAGTAGCACAAAGTTCTTGCACGCACACACAGACGTACACGCGCCACTAAATTACTTGGTTGTCACGCCCATGTATGTATGCATATGTGAGGCAGTGTGTGACTTGGTGTCTAGAGGGCATATGTAAGCTTTGTTTGTGCAAGAATACGGCTATATAGAGCGAGAGAGTGTGTTTATTTCTTTTTATATTTAGCCCGTCTTTATTGGGATCTCTTTTTGCCTAATTGGGCGCGTCCACACTTTGCCTAACCTCTATCTGGTTTTATGTGAATGCCGATTTATATGTTTCTTTGTACATGTGTTTTACTGGACTGAGCCATGAATTGGTGTGCAATTATTTGCACTTGCTGTGTGTGTGCGTGTGTGTGTGTGTGTGTGTGTGTGTGTGTGTGTGTGTCTGTGTCTGTGTGAAGTTACTCAGTGCAGCGTGTGGTCAGTCTGTGGTTGCGGCAGTGGGAGGGACGGCAGGGCAGGCTGATAACAGAGTCTGAAGGGACCTCATATCCACCACCACTATTTTTACCGGGCCCAAAAGAGGAGCAAGGCTTGTTGCAACACACACACACACACACACACACACACACACACACACACACACACACACACACACACACACACACAAGCAGTTAAACGCCTCACTAGAAAACAAGGCGTACAAATAGGTTTTGATATTTTTCATATTTAGCACTGCCACAGCAAGTCTTTTTTTTTTCTCCTTAAAGTTGCAACCCCAAGCTTTTGAGGGGGGTTGATTGTGCTACTATGGTCATAAAGTAGGAAGGATATTAGGGCTGCACTAATCACTATCTTTATATTAATAATGGATCAAATTAGCTAACAATCTAATAGGAAAGGCAGCTATTTAAACTTTACTATGACTTTAACTTTGCTAAACCTGCTCAGCACCAGACTGCAAAGTTAGCAGTTAACTTGTGAACACAGTGGAGCATTAAGAGGAGCCAGATATGAGTGACTTATGCTGCTTCAAAGTTAAAATAAATGACAAATACATTGGAGACTGAGTCTCCATAAAAATGTGTATAATAAGGCATTTTTCTCAAGAATTGTATTTTTTTTTTTTTAAATACAAAGAAACCTACCTTATTTATTTCAAACAGTAAGTACTAAGCTGAAGGTCTTTAACACTTTAATGACAAAAGTTACGTAATCCTGTTTTTAATGTCTTGTTTTAAATGTCTTAATATGTCAATTTTTAAGCTGGTCACAAAGGTTTACAACTAAATAGAATTTAGTAGTGCTTTCTTTATCATGTTATCATGTCATTGAAACTGATATTAAAGGTACCCTGTACCAAGTTTTTGACCACTAGTTTCTCTAATGTTTTTACATGTGGGTCCCCAATTTGTTCATTGTGGTGCGCACACACACGATGACGCACATGCACACCATTTGTTTACCAGAAGACTCCACAGGGCACCTTTAAATGTCTTAAACCTTTAAATGAAATGGTAACACTTTATAATAATAAGGGTACATGAATTATCATGAGGCCATGCATGAAATAGCATGAATTCATTCATGTAGTGCTTGATGAACTATCAGTGATGGATAAGGATTAATAGTATCTCACGCATGACTTAATGCAGGAACAATGCGATACGTTAACGCATCAATTAAGGTTTTTCAATCATCATGATTTCTGATTTTTTTTTTTTTTTTTTTATTAAAGGTTTTTTTGAGTTTTATTGCCTTTATTTATTGGACAGATAAAGTCAGGACAGTGGGAGAGAGAGTGGCATGACATGCAGCAAAGGGCCGCAGGTCGGAACTGAACCCGCGGCTGCTGCGACGACGACTGAGCCTTTGTACATAGGGCGCACGCTCAACCAAGTGTGCTAACCAGGCGCCTCGTTTTCTGATTTTTTTAATGATGTTCATGTCTTCTTCAAAAAAAGTCACAGCAGTGTACATATATTCTGATGAATTGTAGTGTTGTAATCATGATTAAATAATCATTACTTCATCATGTTTGTGTCCCTTCAAATAAAGTGGTGACCTGGTCCATCTTTAACATTGATAAATAAGATATGATTAATGGTTGCATAAAATGAAATTTATTAAGAATCAAAGGAGGTTGGCAAAATGGTACTGAGGTCACTAAATTTTACAAATTACAGTGTACTGCAGATGCATTTTTTATAGTTGCTTTGTTCACAACAACATAAGGCCTTTGAATAGTAATGCCTGAGAACGATGCTTACCCAAGTAGGATATTTATGAATGTTACTTTTTACTAACTTTGAAGAGGCTGTACACCGGAACTTTCTTGAAGTCCAAAATTGTGATTTAATATGCATTTGTAATGCAATTTGATGCCTAAGTAGACAGAAGGGTTGACTTTATTCGAGGGGTCACAAAGATGAATGCTGCCTATGCCACCATTAATCATATCTTATTTATCGATGTTAAAGATGGACCAGATTAGCACTTTATTTGAAGGGCCACAAACATGATGAAGTACTGAAGATGTAATGTTTAGTTAATCATGATTACAACAATTCTGGTTTTTGTAGCCTGTCACTTTAACTACAGATTTACGAATGAAGAATGACATGAACATCATTAATAAATCAAATATCATGATTGAAATACCTTAATTGATGCATTAATAAACAAATGTATGCTTTTTCACGCATGGAGTCATGCATGAATTCATGATAATTCATGTACCCTTATTATAAAGTGTTACCAACTGAAATGGAATTCAGCCTGCACCAGGTCTCATTTGAGCTTGATCCAATCCCAGCATCTCCTCCCACATGGGGTGTAGTTCTGTTCTGTCTTTGGGAGGAGGAACAGGGAGGCAGCGTTTTCTATAAATATTCTGAATATTCTCTCCATTCCGTGCTGGATTGAGCCGGTTGAGCCTCCCATGCAGGGACTTCCCCTGGATGAGGTGTAACTGTAAAGTAGATGGAGAAGGAATGAAGACAGATGGTTTTGCCACTGACACTGGAACCAGCTGCAACCTTTTAATCTGAATCTGCTTCTGAATCAGTCGACCGAATTTTATAACTGGATGTAAAAGCAATGAACATAAAGCAATGAACAAAAAGCATTCTAACAACCACAGAGAGCATTCGTTGGTTAGTTTCAACAGCCTGTAAGCTCAAAAAAAAAAAAAGTTTAGTAGGCCAGAAACTTCCACGTCACCTCAAACATGATTGATGATGATTTTAACGCCACGTCAGATATCAAAATTTACAGCCTAATATTAGTGCACCGTTGAAGGCCACATTTGATAAACCTATGACATAATGTCATGTGTGGTTGTGTACCAGCAAGTTCAAGAGGCCAGAACTTTCAAGGCTTGCCAGACTTGTCGCCAGTCCAACAAAACTGAACGCAGTTAATCAAGATTATTGTAGTGTGGTAGCGCTGTGTTAAACAAATAGGTTGATCCTGCCTGAATCATTTATTACTCCCTTGTCAAACACAAGATGCATCAAGAGAGCATTGTGTCAATTGGTTAAACGTGAAAAGTTCACACAGGTGAGCCGTGACCTGGGAATCTTCCAAAACCTTTGAAACATTGAAATCTGAGAAATACCCTTGGATTTGTCACATGAGATTTAAGGAAGTCAATAAGAAGCTCAGCAAATATTTGCAGAGACCAGTTCAAGTGTGATTGAGCCTTTAAAACCATTTTTTTGACAGTGGAATCGCTTGGAAAGGTTTAACATTTGGTTTGGGAATCGGTTCCAGCACTGGCTCCTTGTAGGTGGAAAAGCCCTTAGAGAGTGACAGCGAGAGGAAGAAGCACCCAGGGGTGTGGAAGCTGTTTGTAGGAGCCAGTGGGTGTTGCCTGGACGTGGAGAAGGCAGGAGAAGAGAAGGGGCAGGCCAGGGCTCAGTGGCCAGGCTTGGTGCTACGTGGTCGGCCTGGTTTTTACCCACGTTTCCTTCCCTGCACTGCGTAATGAATGGCTTCCTACTGGTCTGTGGCCGTGGCCCCGGCTTAAAGATTATACTTACCAAGGCCCAGAATACACACCCCAGCCAGCCAGCCAGCCAGCCAGCCAGCCTGCCTGTGTCCTGGCCTCTGAACATTCCCATCCACCAGTCCACCTGCTACAAACTGGCTCAGTCACACACTGTCACATCAGCCACAATGAAAAGAATGATTTGATCTTCAATGGGAAACATACTTTTTGAGAATTCAAAACATTTTCTGTCACTATAACACACTGTACGGTTCCTGCTGGTGTTTACGAATCCTATTATTTCCATTGACTGGTTAAATGATAATTCCTAATGGCCAGCAGTTGATAAGATTACTGTGTAGTATTGACATGCACACGTCTCTGGCTGTTTGACTCAACATTATGTTTTCAAACAGGAATTTGTTGTGTCGATTATGGAGAGACTCATGTAGATAAAGCGGTCAAGACTCGCTCAGACTGAAATCGGAGATTGACCCTGCAAACTGCCAATGACCGTATATCTCAAACCAGACTGCTGTGAGGGTGACCCACCATGCAACCCAATACACATACTGTAGGAGTGTTAACATGCTCATTGTTTAAGCCTTTTGGTTCCAATTTCTCTTGTTTGTGAACATACTTCACTTTTTCGTGTATGACCACACAGCAACATTTCAGTCATTGGGGCTGGCTCATGAATAAATAGTAATAGATGATAGTTCTCACATGTATATCAATTCAAGAGTGTGTGCATTTGTGTGTGTGCAGGTGCTGTTTTTGCTGCGCTCCTACCAGACTGACTCACACAGACCCCTGCCAGCAGGAAATGGCATCACCGAAGGCCTCTGTCAGCGCATGTGGCTCGCCTCTCGGTAATCCTAGACTCACACACACACACACACACACACACACGCACGCACAGATAGGCATCCCTCCCGCCCTTCCAACTCGCTCACCAGAAGAATAGCTCCTTGTCTCCCCGTTCATCCCCTCCCTGGCTGTGTCCGCCTCATGTCCTGCCCAGGCTTCCATTTCAAAGCGACCGCCTGCTGTCCCATCCGCAGACCCCCCCCCTTTCTTTCCCTCTCCCCCTTCTACCTTTGGCCCTCTTGCCCAAGATCGAGGCCTCAAGATGGGGCACAGATTACCCTGTCGGCCCCCTCCTGCCCGGCTGAGGTCAGGCCTGGGTCTCCAGTTACCTCTGTTCCGCGGGCCACAGCAGATAACACAGGGTCACTGGGTTAGCAACACTAGCCCTGCTAGCTGCGCTTGGTTACACTGATGAGCCTTTATTAAGATGACGAGGTGAATTCTTGCTCACCAGAGCGCGCCCACCGTCTGTCTGTTTGATCATGCAGCATCACAGAGCCCGGCGCCCAGATCTAAGGACAACACAGGTCTGAAGAGCTCTGTTTTTGGAATAAGAAAACCACCTCTCTCTTCCAGAACACCACTAATTTGAAACGGCCACCTTCCAAAAAGGACGGAATGCATTGTTCGTCTGGTCTGAGTCAGTGTTGGGTTTTGGCCTCACACCATCTCTGTGTTATGTCATTTTGGACTTTTTCTGGCTCCAAGAGGGTGTCAACGCTGTAACGATGAGTGCAGACACTCATGTAGCTCACTGCAGTTGACTTTGGCTTCGTGGTCGCACTTAAGGCCCAGTACCAACCTCTTAGAACATCCCCACTGTATTGTTTGGATTGTGATCCACTGATGTAGCTTCTTACAGCCAATGTGATAATGTTACCTCACATTCATACACACACATGAGCACATTCAATCCACTTCACAGGACTCCTCTCTGACCAAATATGTTCTTACTTGAGACACACACACACACACACACACACACACACACTCACACTCCCTCAGCCCTCTTCCCATGCTCCATCACATGTGTTGTGTGTTTGTAAAGTGTGCAGAGAATATGAGTGTGAGCGTGTGTCGTATTAATATCTGGGTGATGAAAATGTGACGTCAAGCTCACACACTGTCTCCCTTGTTTTTACACACTTGTGGGCTTTCACAGCACTGTGGTCATACCCTCGATTGAACACACACTGAACTGAACACACACACACACACACACACACACACACACACACACTTTGCGCTGCCCACACATGCTGCTCCACTTACACACTAGCCATAGGCAGATATTGGCAGATACATATTTTAGATATTCTGATATTATTTCAACATTTCACAAATAATTTATGGTCATAATTCTAGGAAATGGTTACAATGGTAACAATGGTTTGCCTTTTTCAAGACTTTGCTTGTTTATATGCGTGTAAACTGTAAGTAAATTAATCAAATCTGTGATCGTACAGCTGGGGGCATCTCATGTGATGGTCCCAAATTCTTTAAGGATTCACCACAAATGAAAACAAACACAAATGCATCACTGTCCTATTCAGCATCTTCTCCTGCGAGCTGTTGACCCAGTAATAACAGTAACTTCTTGTTTCGGTAGTCTACACATAAATGACTCCCATCTGTTGCCCAATCATGGCCACATGCACTCACTAACAGGAATCATGCTGAAACCATTATTTGATTAGTTGATCATCAACAATTTTTTTTGTCATATTATTTCACTTTTGTACGCACACAGGGTCTAAAATAACCCTTTTGGTCTATCTACCAATCGCTGGTAAACTCAAATAAATGTACCAGCCCAAATATTTTTTAAACAGCCATAAAACTGTATATGTCGAGTACTTGTATTTGTACAAGCACTGCAGCTCATTGTGTTGGCGTTCATCATAAAAAGCAAATCTCTCCTCACCCTCTTATCTGTGAAGCGCCACTTCTTTTCAACCGTATTTCAACCATGCTCTTAATTTTTCCTTCAAGGTTGATCTATTCTGGCAATGTGCTGCCACATACTTGCAGACTGTCATTGCGGTTAGCAAGAAATTCTCAGCTGGATAAAGTAAGCGTGAGCGTAGCGACGGTGGACAGCGAGGGCCAATCAGAGCATTGCAATACAACTATTGGCGGTCATACGTTGCATGCCGCCACCAGAGTGCAGAGTCGATGCAAAACAAAACTTGTTCAAAGATATGTGTGTTGTAGTCATAGACAGTTAAAGAAATGGACAAAGCCACGTCGTAGACGTCCACTGGGATCAGTGAAGGATATTAGAAGCACTTTTCCAGTGATGGCTGAGCGTTACTGTGCAGCCTCCAACTGAGCTTGACGACGTAGATGTGATGTGAGCAACCTGTCTGAAAGTTGTAAGTCTTCTGGTAGCTGTGCCAAGAGAAATCTCAATCATTCCCAATCTAGCAGAGACGGAGAGCGTAGGTATATGTAAGGAGATAACATAGGCACAGGCTAATTATTGATCACTAAAATGATAGTTAACATTAGTAATTAAACTAAAGCAGCTAATGCAAGTCAAAACTGCCTGCGAGCTTCTCTTGTACTGTACGGTAATTTGTCTATTATGCGACAGAAAGTCGCGTGGTTATGACACAATCGTTAGCCTATTTTTACAAAAACGCCTGCTATGGAGCCATAACGTGAGATACAAGGTAATGGAGCCTTTTATACATTGTCGTGTTTATTTAGAAATAAACAATGGACAAATAAAGTCTTTAAACGCTTCAGGTATAAAGTTATTCGCTGTGAAAGTGGCGCCAAAATGAATGGCAGTCAATGGAATGCTAACGGCGGGTGATGGCTTGTTAGCAACAAAATGGCTCCATAGGAGGTATGCTTTGTGGAGGCTAGCTTACCCCCTTGGTTGTAGTGATGGGAGTTTGTAGAAAAGTAGGCCTATCTCATAAAGAAAGACCAATGAAAATCATTTAGAAGATTTAAACCGAAAACCCAAAGTTACAAACATGAGTCAAAAGCGAATTTAAACAAGTTTTCTTCAACTTCAGCTGCTTTTTAAAAGCATCAACAGAGACTGCAGAACGTATTGGAAGGGCATTCCACAGGTTTGGAGCCACCGCTTCAAAGGAACGGTCACCTTTAGGGCCCTATTTTAACGATCTAAGTACACGGCTTGAAGCGCATGGCGCAGGTGCGTTTTGGGCGTGTCCAAATACACTTTTGCTAGTTTGACGGTGGAAAAAAGGGTCTGTGCGCCGGGCGCATGGTTCAAAAGGGTTGTACTTAGTGTCTTCATTAATTCATAGGTGTGTTTTGGCCGTAACATGCAATAAACCAATCAGAGTGTCATCTCCCATTCCCTTTAAAAGCCAGGCGCGTTTGTACCTTGGCGCATTGCTGTTATGATGGCGGATTTGCACCGTAATATTTTTATTTGTAATCTTTTGCATGTGTGTGTGTAACATGCATAGTGTGCGCACGCTGTGCACGAGCCTAGGCACATTTTACTAATTTGCTGTTAAAATAACAATGAAATGCTGCGTTATTGACTTCAGACCAGGTTTTTGTTGGTCAATGGCGCGATCACTTCCCGCTGCCTCAAGATAGCAATATGCCAAGAATGCACCTGAACACTCCTCCCTGTAAGACCAGCACGCCCATGGGCGCAAAGATGGGCGCAGGTGCATTTGCTATTTAAACGACACGGGCGCTGGACGGGAAATTGACAACTGTATCGGTCTTAAACTAGCAAAGACACTTGCGTCGGGCTTTTAGCTGCGCTGCGCCGGGTGCAAGATAGGGCCCTTAGTTTTTAAGCGAGTGTGTGGGACCACCAATAATCCCCTGGTTAGAATACCTGAGGGACCTTTTTGTAGCGTACAGATGGAGCAGATCCAAGATATAAACAGTTGCCTGACCATGCAAAGCTTTATAAGTCAGAACAAGAACTTTAAATTGGATCCTGAACCTACATCTAGGTTTAGGAATGGATTTGAGTTGAGCTCACTAAATGACACGCACAAAAAACTGGATCTTCTGTTACAAGAGATACAAACATAAGTAATAATAATACATTAACACACTCGTATAAAGCTCTGGGAAAAAAAGCTAATTCATGTGGCTTGAGTTAAAACTATTTTATCTTACTTCAAGAATGAACTGTGACGCTCATAAGTTTACTTGTTTTACTGTCAGACGGGAAGCTGTAAAACCACAACGGGAGGTGTGATCAGGATGGGGAAATGACATCAGCCCTTGGGATCACGCCCAATCACGAAGCTCCTCAAAACCAATAGATCCATTGAGTTACAAACGTCCAATGACCTAATCGAGCAGTTTGCGGGGAGACATGAGGCTGTTTCTGAAGAAAATCTTTGTCTGTGATCTTAATGGAAAATAGATAATCAATGACTGGAGGCTGCAGTCTTGGATCTGTAACTTTATATAAAAGGTTTAGGAGCATTTAAGGAGCTTCCTTCATAAAAGGGTTTTCATTATTAAAAGGTTCTTTCTTCAGTGTCTTTTTCTAGATCACGGTACAACTAATCATCCGAGGTACTTGGTGAATGAAATAGCTCAAAGAAACCCCCTTATGTTTGTTTTTCTCTTTACAGACAAAATGGCTGCGTGGTGACCAGAGGAGCCTTTCTGGATGTGTTGGTGTGCCTGTGTGGGCTGAAGATCAGTCTTCTGGATGGTGAGTAGTTACTGAGGGGTCGCTACATTTGACTCGGGTTTTAAAGTACAAATCCGGCGCAAAATGAACCTAGGGGTTATTAACACATGTGTACCGAGTCGACCGTTCTCTGGGATTTGTTTTCTTGCTAATGAAATGTGACCAGTTTTAGCACAGACAGCTAATTAGCTTATAACGCTAGTCGTCGGGGCAGAGGGTAAAGTAAAAAGAAATCGCTATTTCTATACCACTAACAAGGCTCAAAATAGCACCACACTTCCACGGTAGCATAATGAGGGTCTCTACATGTAAACTGAAGCATTGAGAACTTTGTAAGTGTACAGACAGTTCATTAAAAAGATAGTTTAGAAAGACAGTAGCGTTCACGTATACAGGCGGGCGCCATCTTGGGAAAACAGTCACGACCAGTCGAACGCCGTGCTTGAGCTATGTTACTGGTTACTGGTTGCACGGCGTTCGTGGAACACAAATGGAACTCTTTTTCACTATCTGATATACCTGGAAGAATCCATGCACCCACCCCGTGGTGACGTGCGTTTGTGTCACATGGTTGCCAGATGATCTTGCATAACTATACTGTATATGGCCTACATGGCTTAAGATCGCATTCTTGATTCAAGATCAGCAGTTGGATGACATAGTAATATTTATGCTAAAATCACTCATCTACTGTCATAAAGTCCTGTGATTGGACCGTTTTTCTTTCACACCAAAAACAAACGGCACAAGAGTAGAGCTGCAAAGTTAAATCGATTAGTTGTCAACTATTAAATCAACTATTTTGATAATCGATTAATTGGTTTGAGTAATTTTTAATAAAATAAAAGTAAAAATTCCCTAATTCCGGCTTTTTAAATGTGAATATTTTCTAGTTTCTTCACTCCTCTATGACAGTAATCTGAATATCTTTGAGTTGTGGACAAAAGGCATTTGAGGACGTCATCTTGGGCTTTGGGAAACACTGATCGACATTCTTCACCATTTTCTGAACATTTTTATAGACCAAACAACTAATCAATTATTCGAGAAAATAATCAACAAACGAATGGACAATGAAAACAATCGTTAGTCGCAGCCCTACACCAGAGTGCACCTGGGAGCAGACCCTAGCAGAAAAAAAATTGATTGCGACAGCTTTTACACAAGCCCAAACGGGCAAACACACCAGAGTCTATTTCAGCCGCACCAGACAGGCAAAGTGTGAAAGCAAACTTAGAAATGACAGGTACTGCAACATCACCATAACGTTATCTACTTGGGCGTATACAGTGCTAAGCATAAGTGAATACACCCATGCTAAAGTTGACTAAAAAGAGGAATAAAAAATTATTATTATTAGAGATTGGCATGGGGTACTTTCCATAAGATCATCTCTCAATGCAAATCAAACCAGCTATTAGGCTAACTGAAATAAAATCATGCCAATCTCTAAGGGTCTGAAGGGTATGTGATGATGTGGGTCTATTTTAATTCCAAAGGCCAAGGGAACTTTATCAGGATGCATAGTATCCTGGCTCCATGAAATAACTGGCCTTTAAAAATAAAAATCTGCCTGCCTCTATGGGAATTTAACATAGGGGTGTACTTACTTATGCCCCCTGTATTTTAAAGCAACACTATAGAACTTTTTGTAACTTAAAATAATGTTTCCAAAATCATTTCCATGGTTCATCAACTCGTAACTGGGTGAACGGCACTTCTGCATTCGCTTTGCAGCTCTCTACCGGCTATAACCGCACTATGCAAGTTTGCCAGATTGGGTAGCGGATCTGTAGTTCCAATGAGACATAATGGGACAATTCCGCTTCCAACCTGTAGGGGGACCGAAGCGGGAAAAGTGCTCTAGTGTTGCTTTAAGGAAGAACATTTATTTATTTACGATACATTATTCATTCACAAAGAAAATTGGTGTCCTTAAAGGTTGGATTTTTAAGTAAGGCATTAAAGTTGCTGTAGGTAGGATTGTAATGATCCAAGACTTAGTCAAAAAATTTGAACATTAACAACTTCTCAGTCCCTCCCCCCTTTCTGCCAAAGCCCAAAACGTTCTCCTAAGCCCCTCCCCCCACAAGGGAGAATGAATGCGTGTGCATGAGCAGTGATTGACACGGAGTAAGACCCCCCCCCCCCCCCCCAAATCACACTACAGGCTGTAGGTGGAGCCAGAGGAACCGGATTTTTTTTAAATGACCTGCTTCATGTAGTTCTACTGGAACATAGGGTCAGTTTCAGCAAATATGACAGAAAGTTAGTTTTATAAGTCTTACCTACTGCATCTTTAAGATCAATTTCCAAAAAATGATTTTTTTATTCCTTTTTTTAGTCAACTTTAGCATGGGTGTATTCACTTATGCTTAGCACTGCATATCTTGCTTTGGCTTTATTAACGACCCTTCTAAAATCTGTTTTTTGGAGAATGTAGGCTTTGTACAGCTTAGATTCCCAGCACTTATAAATTATTTGACAAACATTTGCCAAAAAATACCAAACTTCTGAAACCACCCCTACAGCATAATCTACATACTAATCTGCTTTCCATTCATATGCTCAGTAAGTTCCAAAAACCTTTGCCAAAATATGGCTCATTCACTCCTTCTGTCTGAAAACCCTGCTCAGCTTCGTTTTGGCACGTGTTGTCGCTGTCGCGCTTGTTGCTCGTCTACTGGTCCATGAGAATTGCACTCTCCTAGCTCACTATGATGTTGGTCTGAACAGTTACTTCCCCTGAAACAGTGTATGGTGCACTTTATGACAGCAGTGAAAGACTTCTTATATGTAGAGAAGAGAGAGAGTTTATTTTGTGGAGTTTTAGACCAAACAGGTCAGAATGGAATTCAAATATTCCAAAGATTAAAATAGGAAATTAAGTTTATAGAAAAAATCATTAGATAGGAATTGATACATGTTATGGTTATGATACTAAATCAATACCTTAATTTACTTTATTCAATTTGGAAGTTTTACTGCATATTAAAGCCTCACATTGGGCGGAAACTATTTGAATGTTGGTCTTGAACGTGGTTGTTGAACATGCTTGTTCTCATTCTTGTTTCAGTCTTGATTGGGATTTAGATGCTGATGTCAGCCAGTTGCCGGGGAGTTTATCAGCTCGCTAAACAGCAACTGTGTTCCCTCCATTTGCTATGAATTGGACATTGAGCACTTCCAAGTCTGAACAGACAACCCCGCAACGTTTGCTGGCGAGGCTGTCCGTTGCGCTCTTCATTTAGACTGATTGTTGACAGAAGTCAACTTCATCCTCCCCCGTGTGTGTGTGTGTGTGTGTGTGTGTGTGTGTGTGTGTGTGTGCGCGCGCGCACACGTGGTGTGGTTGTGTGCACATGTGCGCAGACCGGCGGGGGTCTCCGCAGTGGAGGAATGTGAAACCGAAGGCGAGCGATCTTTGACAGATGGTGGGATTGTGCCTATGACCTAGTTTATGTCGGAGTGCTGCACTCGGGGAGGGGGGGGGCACTTGTGTTTTCGGTCGTCCATGTGCTGAACACATGTTGGTCTTGACAGTGGAAATACCGAGGATTTCTCAAAACAAGCCTGTAGATTGAGGACCCGGCCTGGCCCGACTTGGCTCTGCTCCTTACATAACTAAATAAGCACCCTCTAGCTCACACACCTCTAATGCCTCTCTATGATTACCATAAGTCTGTCTTTGGCTTCATTTCTCACCCTCTCTCTAGTGGTGTTTGAGTCCTCCGTTGGTCTGTTTTTTTCCTTCCTTCTACTCCTCATTTCCAATCCTTCACCCTTTTCCTCTTGTGTAATTGCACTTTTCAAACAAATCAGATGTTGAGTTAAAAAGCCACAGGTTGGGCAAGTTTATATGAAAGCAGCAGGCTCTTAAGAGTGCCTGGCACCAGGGGTAAAAGAGGTGAACAATCGGCTTTTTCAATATTACTCCTCTTTTTCCCTTTTTTACTGGCACCCTGCATTAAGTGGGAACTTTAGATTTACCAGCCAATTCCTGTCGGCTCTGAACACAGGTCTGTGTTTGTGTGTGTGTGTGTGTGTGTGTGTGTGTGTGTGTGTGCGTGTGCGTGTGCGTGTGCGTGTGTGTATGTTTCATTTCTCTGCCCCAGCCCTTTGATCCATGCCGAGTCATAAAAAAAGCCCCCACCGTCCATTGCTTAATCTCTACCTCCGCCAGTCTTCTGTTTCTCTGCTTTTCAGCCGTGCCAGTAAAAAGAGCTGAAAAGAGAAAAGGAAGGTATGAAAAAGGAGACTGACACAAGTAGAGAGGGAAAAAAAACCCACATCAATGTTTAAAGTATTAGTGAATTTGCTGGAATTTCATGTGTCTCCGTTAAGTGTGGTAGCAGATGCTGATGGTAAAATATATTTCTCTGCCCACTGGCTGAGTCATTTTCCTGGTAAATCTTTTTTGTATCTTTTGTATGTCTGTGCTGAAGAAGAACACTTTAAATCAGAAATCCCATGTTGTACATTTAGCCACATATATTGAATATTTTACTCAAGTGATGTCACTTGAGTCGGCGTTGGTGATTGGGGCTTAAGACTAAGTTTAAAAATGAGGCTAGTGGCTCGAGGTCACGTTAGCCGCTAGCATAACCGAAATCTCTGACTGAACTGTCGGCGGCCAGTGCACTGCTAGTCTGGCTCAACACATGGCTGAATGTCCCGCCCCTTCCTCTATCGCTGCTATCTATTTTGCAAGAGCGCTGTTGCTGCATCCTGGGCTTAGCGCCACCCAAGATGATTGTGATCGGTTTAAAGAAATAGAAACAAGCCAGAGTTTTTTTTTTTCCTATCCCCGAATACTCCAGCGGTGACACAGTGCTGTGGAGATAGGACTGGCAATGCAAGACTAGTGTAATGCTAAATCAGTGGAGTCCTCTTTTAAAGGATAGGTATGCTTACTCAGATGCCATATGTAAGTTGAGTTATTGGTTGCTTCAATCATTCCACTTCACCATATTTGCGTTGGCCTGTATGATCAGGAAAAATGATAACAGAATCCCAAAACGCCCTCAGCATACATACAAGCATGTATGGCATGTGAGTGTTTTATTAAGATAGACTTGAAAATATGCAAACCTATATTTTAAGTTCAATCTGTCTTACTACACAAGAAGTGTGTCACCATAATTAGGCTTCGAGCTACTTTAACACATGAGATTGATGTTCATCTTTGGCAGCTTGGTAAGCCATGTAGTTCCATACTTGGATACTCTCACACATTTAACTTCGTGCTTGCTTTTTGGGAAACTATGCACCAACCGCTGCAATTCAATGTCAAGCGAAGAACGTTGTATTTCTCCTCCTCCTTCTATGAAATCCTACAAGACACTCCAGTCCGCACATTGCACCCTCTGTTTCCCAACACGGGGGTTAGGACCCCCTCCCCCCCAATGGGGTTGCAAAATACATCTGTGTGGTCAGGGAGAAAGAAAAGGAAAAAAAAATATATATATATATATATATATATATATATATTTTCCTTTTCTTTCTTCCTCATTCCCCGGAGCTAAGAGTCTTCGTCAGGATGTGAGCGGACAACAGCCCCCGGGGACACTGCCACAGCCAGCTCCCAGTCAGCGACTGCAGAAACCCCAAACCAGCCAGGGTGCTAACGACGCTAACGGCAATGACAGAAAGTTTACCCCCCGGTGCTGGCGCCCACATCGAGCGGAATAATTCTGCCAGTGGCGGGAAGTACCACAAACTGATGTATCTTGCTTGCTCGCTAACCAGTCAGCTACCGCCAGAAATGAAATCTTAGTAATTATGTGGGAAACACTGCGGCTATTTTATTAGAATGACATGAATAAACATTACTAAACGTAACGTATACGTTAACTCGTCCATGAAAAGATACTGTACATTTTCATCGGCAATGGAGGTGGTTTAACAATGAAGACAACAACTCCCATGATCCCATGCAACTTCACGACGTCATCAATAGGTCCATGTTTTGATTGAGAGACAGCAGCAAGGCGGCAGGTAATTACATATTGTACGTTTAATATTCTAGCACAGTAGAGAGCAGAGCTTTAGTCTGTAGTTATCTGCCAAAAAAAATTTCATTTGCACTACATTTTCCCTCCTGTAGATGCACTGTCATTCTTTGGCAGAAAATCTGCAGTATTATTTAACAGTAATGTGGCCAGTAAAGTAGTAACACTTCCTTATAAATTTAGGAATCTAGCAGCTACTGTGGCTGGCAGATAATGTCGTCATTTTTTTTTTTTTTTTTTTTTTTTTTTGCTTGCTGTTATTTATATCAAACACTTTCCGGACAACAAGCAACCCACAAACACACACATACATATATATGTAAGGACAGAGCGTTTAGGGTAATTAGAGGGCGGGACCTCAGCAAATTGTAAAGCTCCATCAGCATGAGAAGGAGGTCAGCTCTCTCACACTGTCAGACACACACACACACACACACACACACACACACGTAGCGTCTGGGGTTTGTTTTTCACAGTTTGGGTAATGAAGGTGGAAGCTGATGTGAAATCCAGCTGTGTGCTTGCGTGGGAGAGCACGTGTGCAAGTGTCTCGCCAAAGTTCTAGCTTGACACAGCAAAGCGTCTTTACTGACAGCTTTTAGCCGGCTATGGACAGTACTCGTGGAGACCCAGTAAGCTCACTGGCCCACTAATACACACACACACACACACACACACACACACACCCAAGTACACATCATCACACTTTAGTTTTTGTTGTGTGTCAGTACAATCCAAACTTAATTTACTCAATACAAGACATGAACATACACCTTAACATGTTCAAACATCACACATGGTCTTTCATTCTGTGTTGACACTTCTTTAAAAGCGTAGTGTTAACGTCTTGGTGTTTGTTGGAATGGACGTAGCTGTTTACTTCCGGTTTAGTTTGGCTTACAAAGTGTCTTTGCTCTCTTCAAAGTCACCAGACTCGTGACTCATTGACAAAAACATTCATTTGACCTTGCAGAACATGAGCGGTCGCTGGTCTACCGCTGCCTTGATCGGTTAGTTAGTTTGTGTTGTTGTGCGACTTTGGTGTTTTAAAAGAGTTAGGAACTAACCCCGTGTAAACCTAAGCAGGGCTTTTTGACAGCAAGGTAAAGCTGTGGAAATTTTCTAAATATAACACATAAACTGATATTGATTTTTTTTTTTTTTTTTAGGTGGCTAAAATATGTTTAGCTGAGGGTATAATGTTTACCATGTTCACCATCTAAGTTTAGCGTAATAGCATGCTAACATTTGCTTCTAAACACAAAGCACAGCGGAGTCTGGAGCTGATGTCATAAACCAAAGTAGAGCTGAAATGATTCATCAATTACTCAATTAGTCACTTAACAGAAAACTAATTTTGCAATTTTTTTTTATTATTTGTTTCGTTTATTCGTTTTTTAGCGTGTTTATCAGCGCCGTTTGGCCTCCATTGACTTACATTACCTTGCGATTGCGTGTGAATTGACGCCGTAGCGAGTAGTATGAAAGGCCGAAAATCCGAGAGTGGGGATCGCGTCCCGCGTATGACTTTGTGTCCCGCATGTGTGATGTAAACCCAACCTCGTTCTTCTTTTCCTAATCCCAACCCGCGTGTGACGTTCCTAAACCCAACCGTATCCTCGCGATAACACGTATCCTTACGATAAGATATGTTTACGCTGTGACGTTGCAGACTGCCATCCGCTGTATAGAGCATAGACATACACGCGGATAGCTTAAAATGCGTACAGATAACACGCCACTTGGCTTTAGGAAAGTGGCGTGTATGTTACACGAAATCATGATGTCACGTTGCTGATGTGACAGTAAACTGAGATGTGTCAACTGGGATTTGGGAAGGTGTGATTGACATTAGTCATTGATGTGATGATTACTGGATCAGTTGAGGTAATATAGAAAGATTAATCAATAATGAATGAAAACACGTGTTTGTTGCATAACAGTGCTAGATAAAAAAAAAAAAGTCAAGGTATCACCAACACTTTTACAGTTCCTGAGAGGAGCATGAATGCCTTGACCAAATTCTAATTGCAATCCATCCAATAACTGATGGTGGTACTTCAGGAAAAGTCAGGAATCAGCCATGTTTTTAGCAGTTTATAAATATTTAAAACCGCATTTAGACCAGTCTAAGTAAACTCTCCGCTGAGACCTGCGTTTGTTAATGATCTCAATGCTTTGCTGGCAATGTAATCCACTGAGCCGGGCCTCATCCTAGAGTGTCCCGCAATATCAAACAGTAATCACAACTTGGACACGGTCCAGCTGCACATGCAGCATTAAGAGACACAAGTGCTGTAGACACAGATTTAAATAAACACAGCTGTGGGAGAACAATGGCTGTTTATGATCAGACATGAAAAATCACATTGAAATGGCCCTCACAGGAGACGCCTTTCATTTGCTGAGGGAATGCCTGACTTCACCCCCCTCCTCCGCACACGCTATTTTAATAAAGGCCATCATAAAAAAATCAGCATTGCATCCTGACTAATGATGTTTTTCCTTTTTCTCTCTCCCAGTTTTTGGCTCTGCCTTTTCTTTCACTTTTTCTTTCATTCTACCTTACTTTTTCCTTCCCTCTCTAATGAGCGAATTTGGAGTCAGTTGAAAGAAAGTATTTTTTGGGCCTCCTTGCTCGATTTGCTTCCCTTTAGTGTTTTTTCTAGGGCGTAGCGGGTGTGTTATGATTTTGTGTCTTTGTAAGATACACTTAATGTATGAATGTAAGGTATGAATTGGCACCGTGAAATTAAATTTGAATGTTTTAGTGAGTGACAAGCGAATGGTAGCATGCTGTTTTGCTACAACCCTTTGACACACACACACACACACACACACACACAGACACACACACACACACACACACACACACACACACACACACACGCGCACGCACACACAACACAACACTATCCATGTTTCTCTCTACTCCACCGTGACAGACAGCTGTTTTCTCTTTGACACGCTCTCATTCTCCTTCAGTCATCCTCCTCCCTCTCCTCCCTTCATCATCTGTGTCATTACTGTGCCCCTATTCCCCATTCATAACCATTAGGGTATGCTTATTTGGCCCCGGACCCCCCTTTGAGGATCAGGTTCCAAAGTAACCTGGCCCATCTCCACGGTAACCCGGCCCATCTCTGGAGGAATGCGGCATTTCCCGCTCTTTTGTCAGGCCCCGTTTTGAGTGCCGCTGCAGGGCCAGATTGAGTTGCAGTTGGTTTCATAGGCTTTGTGTGTGTGTGTGTGTGTGTGTGTGTGTGTGTGTGTTAAACTAATTGAGTTGGCTGTCAAAGCGAGGTCTGTGTGTGAGTCTTGGAGCAATACTGTAGGGAGGAGCACCGCTTTAGAACGGCATTGGGTTACTCTATAGTCGCCCTGCCTCTGGATTATACTTATATTTAAGAGGAAGTGCGTGTGCATGTGTGTGTTCATTTGTGTGCACATCCCTCCCCAAGGGTGTATGTTCACAGGTGGCTGGGTTGGCACAGCCATGGGCATTTCCAAACAGACACTGACGCAGCCTTTCCTATAAAAGTCAAAATAGAAAGGAACAGAGGAGACTGGCTTCTTCAGTCTGGCCTGAGGTTGGACTGGATAATTCTTTAAAATTAAGCAACTGGGAATATTTCAATAAGCTTGCTACAATTTCTTTTCAATGTACATGGCCAGTCATAATATAGTCAAAATCAGGGTTATTCTAGTAAACTAAAACTAAAATTAAAATAAGCAGTGAAAAATATTTTTAGTAAACTGAAACTAAATACAAACTAAAACCTTTAAAGTGCTCATATTATGCTTTTTGGCTTTTCCCCTTTCCTTTATTGTGTTATATATCTATTTTGTGCATGTTATAGGTTAAAGTAAAAAAGCCAAAAGTCCACGCCAAAGGGACTTAACCATCTCCAACAGAAAATACTGTTCACAAACTGCTCCAAACAGCTCTATTGTAGTCCAGCCTTTACTTCCGTGACAAATTTGCGTCACTTTGTAACACACGTTATAATGCTCGCTTAGCTGCTAGCGTGGCACACCCTCATACTCTGCTTCTGACTGGCTAGTAGTCCTTACCTAGCTACTGCGCATGTGCGACTCCCAACAAAGATGGAACAGAAGTGAGATGTCTCACTCTGTAGCTAAAACAGAGAGCTCAACACAATATACAACAAAATATGGTGTTTTTTGAAGATTAAATGATGTAAACCTATTCTGGTACAACCTCTAAATACAATTATGAACCTGAAAATGAGCATAATATGGGCACTTTAAGTGAAGCTAAACTGAAACTATATTGCCAGTTTTTTTTTAGCTAACAAAAGAAGAAAGCATGAATTTCCATCAACTCTCATGACATTGAACCACAGAAATTTCAAAAAAGTCAAAACTAAAATATAATAAATACTAATTGAAAATTATCATTATCATCAAATTGGTCAAATTGAGCTAAAACTTTATTAATCCTGAATGGAAACAGGGATGATTTTTCAACAGTTTTCCTAGCTGGTAGGCCAAAATGCACATTATCTCTGTGTAACGTTGTTGTGCTGTAGCTAGAGCTGGTCGATATGGCAAAAATAATCTAATGTCATGATATTCTTGACCAAATACCTCAATATCGATATTGCGGCAATATTGTAGGGTTGACAATTGGTGTTTGCAAAAAAATATTTACACAATGAGATTTTTGATAAATAATCATCATTAATGTGTAGATAATAACTAAGTGGGTAAAGGCAAATAATGAAACAGCTAGAACAGTCTGGTGTGTTCAGAAAATTACATCACTTTACTGTAATCCAGCCATTAAAACCCAGGCACAGATAACACTGTCATATCACGATATTACGATATCCAAAATCTAAGACGATATCCAGTCTCATATCACGCTATCGATATAATATCGATATATTGCCCAGCCCTAGCTGTAGCCTTACGTTAATGTGACGACATTCATTTCCGACATGAGCCACGTTGGAAGATTTTAGGGAAATGTTACACGTCCGACCAGCCTAGTCAGAATGCAGTGGTGACTCGGGCTAATCCAAATATGATACCAATGTGTTAAATTGCCATCGCATAAAGGCAACTTGAGTGTGGACTGTAAAATATATACTCATCATCAACATCAACCAAAGATTTAAAAGACATCAACAAAAGAATGCTAAGATAACATGGTCAATATGAATGCATAGCAGTGCCTCTTAAAGGTAATTTGTATTCATTCCTGATGTAGACAGGAGATTTATATAAAGATTGTTTAGCATGCAGCTTCTTTGAGTTTGTTTCAAACTTTTGTTTAAAAAAAAAAAAAAAAAACTCTACACGGGCGCCTGGTTAGCTCACCTGGTAGAGCGGGCGCCCATATATAGAGGTTTACTCCTCGACGCAGCGGCCGCGGGTTCGACTCTGACCTGCGGCCCTTTGCTGCATGTCATTCTCCCATCTCTCTCCCCTTTCATGTCTTCAGCTGTCCTATAGAAATAAAGGCCTAAATGCCCCAAAAATATTCTTAAAAAAGAACAAAAAACTACACTACGCAAAAAGATTAAAGGCATCCTCAAATCCTCAAATATTAAATGACTTTCTGATACAAAAATATCATATAAATAACCATCCTAAAAGTGCGGCCTCATGTTACATTGTCAGCTAAAGTGACGTTTTGTGTGTTTGTCAGATTCAGAGGTCAGTGATCTCCGTCAGGAAGCGTTGTCCGTCCTGATGGCCTCAGAACTCGTCACCTCCGACACTTCCTCTACCACCCCGGGGCCCGGCAACGCCCAGTACCTGCTCAGCCTGGCCCGAGTGGCCCTCAGCGCCGGCGTGGAGATCCCCGAGCTCTGGGGGGGCCCTCGGGTCACCAGCCAGCTCCTGCTGTGTCTGCTGCGGTGCCCGATGTACGAGGTGAGGGAGCTGGCACTGGAGGGGGTCCTGAGGAGGCTGCAGGAGGAGGGAACGAAGAGGAGACCTCAGTGGGTGGACCAGACCACCCTGTCTAACCTGACCGGCCTGGCTCTTCACGAGACACACCCCCAGTGTCTGGCCAATGTGAGACCACACACACACATACACACACACACACACACACACACACACACACACACACACAAAAACATTATAGGCGGTGCATTTGTTTGTTGTGTGTGTGTGTGTGTGTGTGTGTGTGTGAGTGTGTGTGATCCTTAATAAGCAATCCTTTCATCACACAATCAGGAACCCTTTTCCAAAAAAAATGTTTTTCCTATTTGTCACAGTTTCACTAAACCACAGGGACATTTGCTGCAAATTGATTAAATGTCCAAATCCATCTTGCACAGGCTTGCGTGAGAGGCTAATCGGCCGCAATGGGACACGCCAAGCACACTGGCAGCGAGCTGACTCGCTTGCTCGCTCTCTCACTCACTTACACATACACTCATGAGACATTTGGTAGCCCTCCATTCTTAACACGTTTTGGAGGGGAAAATGCAGCCTGTTTCCTGTTTGGTGACATAAGGTTGTATTTCAGTGTGTTCATAAAGCGAGGACAGGCAGCCAGCAGATCTGCTCTGTTACTCCCGCCGTTAGCACCCCTCCAGAGCTGACATGAATCAGCACTGTTGGGACTGGCTGGCTGTTTGCATGTGTTTTCACCCTGCTGCAGAGTTGTGTGTGTGTGTGTGTGTGTGTGTGTGTGTGTGTGTGTGTGTGTGTGTTTTTATATGTGTTGTGTGTATGCGTTTGGTTGGGCATTCTTTGCTAGACGCTGCTTTACAGGCCAGCCGTTAATGTCGGCCCCGTTAAGTGGAACCTCCCCTTGCGCCAAGGACACACCAACCCAACGGGCCAGTTGCCATAGCTCGCCCTGGACTCTAGTGAAGCATTCTGGGAGAGGAGCAGGAGCAGCAGCAGTAGGCTTAAGATATAGTGTCGGTCTGCTATTCTGCCCAGCAATGATGCTTCCAACGTCTGAAGAAGTCTGTTATCTTCAGTCCTTATTCAAGACATACAGTATGTGTGTACAATCTGCTGCAAAACTCTTATTCAACACCATATAAGGCTGTTTGTAGGGTTTGTGTTCTTCATTCTAAATTGTAAAACATTTCCATTTCTAATAACTAGAGAGGCCACAGAAGCAATCCCTTTGATTCCTGTCAATAAAATGAAATTATTAGTATAAGTATAAATCACATTAGGAAATGACACATGGGGTCTGACCCAATACTCTTCAGGTATTTGCCGGTAGTCAAGTGGCTACTTGTGTGACGTGTTTCAGGTAACTGCTAACAGTGCCTGTTTTAAGACCGTAGGCGCAGTGAAGTTTTTCACACTGGGACACTCTTGATTAATGAGGACATCCTAACACAAATACATGGAGAGGCTTTGTTGTTTGTATTTAATGTACTAAAATGGTAAAGAATGCACGATCAACCATACAGCATTACAATCAGCTGATGCAACAAACAAATGCATATAGCCTATGTGAACAATTGCTGTTGCTACACATGTCAAGCTTTCCATTCACAGCAGTTTTAAAATGACGTGCTGGCAGATTTACCAGTCAAAATTCTTAGTAATGTTTGAAACAATGACTTCCTGATTTCAGACAGAGGTAGATAAAAACTTGATAAAAAACAATGTTTCCACATTTCTAAAAAAAAAAATAAATCTAAAATTAGGCCCTATGTTCCCACATTTCCTTTTTCATAAATTTGTATCAGATTTTTGATCCGTCTTTCTCCCAATTTGGTAGCCAATTACACCCAACCTATTATCTAGTAGCAATGGAATACATATGGAATGTAACCCTAACCCTAACATAGGGCCTAACTTTAAGAAAAATCGTAGAAATGTGGGAACATAGGGCTGTGGGAAAATAGGGCCTAATTTTCAGTGAAAAAGAAATTCTTAGAAATGTGGGAACATAGGGCTGTGGGACCATTGGGCTGTGGGACCATTGGGCTGTAGGACCATTGGGCTGTGGGAGCGTAGGGCTGTGGGAGCGTAGGGCTGTGGGACCATTGGGCTGTGGGAGCGTTGGGCTGTGGGAGCGTAGGGCTGTGGGACCATTGGGCTGTGGGAGCGTAGGGCTGTGGGAGCGTAGGGCTGTGGGACCATTGGGCTGTAGGACCATTGGGCTGTGGGAGCGTAGGGCTGTGGGAGCGTAGGGCTGTGGGACCATTGGGCTGTGGGAACGTAGGGCTGACCCCGACAAAAAGCAGCTTCCATTTCTAGCTGACAGCCATTGATTTTGCCGACCGAAACTACACCTGTGGCAGGTTTTATCAGCTGTAGCTAACTAGCTAACTAACTAGCTTAACGTTAGCTCCATAAGCTGGTTGAAAACACTATATCTGGCTGACTTTGTAATGTTTCCATCTGATTTTTTTTAATACGAGAACCCTGTAAAAGGCTTGCGCAATGCTGATTTGCAGCATGTAGTCTTTTTTTATTTTTTATTTCTGTTTCTGTTACGGTATTGTGAGAGAAACTGTTACTTAGCCTCTGGAGCCATGGCTTGAGGAGAAGGTGATGGCGTCACGTCACACTGCTGTGAATTTTTTTTTTTTCTTCTTTACACACATGATTTGGGGTTTGAATTCATTATTATTTTTTGACATTTAAATGAAGACTTTGTAATTGATCAAAATCTCCTTCATGGTTTAGTGTGGGATCTGCTTCGGCCCAAGGTGCCAGTTAGTGCCAGTTAATGCCAGTGAAAAGCAGCAACACCTCGAGGCTGTCAAGGCTAAAAAGACTAGACTAGGCTACACAGCACTGCTGAGCAAGCTAGGTAACTTTTATATTTGTTAACATTTTTGTGTGTGTGTGTGTCTGTTCATGCAGGGTGGGCGTCACTGTTTATTTGCATGTTACAGCTATGAAAGTCGGTACGCGTCTACGCCTGAGTTGGCATGTTTTCCTGTGACTGTGTATATTTGAGTATGTGGGCAGTCGAGTGTATTCAAGACGGGAGCTCATTAAAGCCGGTTGTTAAAGTCAGAAGCAGCAGAGATGGTCAGACCAGCTGCGTTGGAGTTAGCAGTCAAATACCTGGCAGACAGACGGCTGGATGAACAGTGAAAAACACCCAGCTGGGATTTAAACTGTGTACCTTTTTCTGTTCTGCAATAAAGAGAGAGAAACGCACTGGCCCAATGAATAATGACACTGGCTTGGCATTACTGGCCCAATGATTGATTCACTCTCAATGGACTTTGTGAAATATTGTCTGAAAGATACACCCTGTGTCCACCACAAGTGTGATGGGCTGCTGTGGTTATTTCAGAGTAACTTGTCTCGAACAGTATGAAATATGGACAACTTTAGCTGTGTGTGTACATCACGTAGCTTGCTGTTTTCAGAATTTCTAATTATAAGTTATTTCTCTTGAGCCAATGTATTTACAGGATGCTTACAGCTGCATCAAGTGAAATTAAACATTTCCATTGAACACTGACATAATATATCACATTGTAAATCTATTACAGCAAACCTTTTGGTAAATAATTGCCTATTCATACATCCAGCAGAGACGGAGCAAGTTGGCATCCGTTTAGATTTATGTTTCTGGCTACCTGAAATAAGTCCAGTATTCTCTCTCCTTTTGGTCCTGTTCTGGTTTAACTCCTGAGAAAAATGTCTGGCTCTTTAGCTGCTAAATGCTCCACCAGCTTCATCTGTCTCCCATTTGGTGCTGAGCAGGTAGCGTACAGTCGGTTTATCAGAGGTTTTTCACTAAAACCGGTGCCTGCTGCAGCTGGAAATTGTTGTGAGTGGAGTTTTTGGGCCCGAGAACCAAAACAAAGAGCTTAAAGGTCCAATGTGTAGGAATTTCTCCCATCTAGCGTTGAGATCATATATCGCAATCAACTCTCTTGCGCCACGCGGTTCAAAGTACGTATTACAGCTACGGTAGCCTGAAATTTGGATTTTGAATACGTGTGGTCCTCCATGTTTCCTTCTTCAAACTTGCCGGGGCCGGGAAGCTACGATACCCATTAGCAGCGTTAGCAGCGCCTGTGAGTTTATCATGTGACAGCAAAAACGCGAAAGGCGGAGCAGTATGTCCTGTATGTCCCTTACCGGCTAACGTATTTTAAGATGGCGCATGAATATGGAGCGTCTACCCCAGTTCATTCATGCGAAAGCAAACGTAAAATTTCAAGCCAAAAGGAATACTTGGAATTGATGGTGGTGGTAAATATTCATGAAAAAGGACAAATTTGAGAACGGGCAACACAGATTTTGATAATGAACAACTGAACACGTTACACACTGGACCTTTAAAGATGCTTTGTAGAGCTGAAGGGAAACTGCAGAGTTGGTTGATAATTCTTTGGGTTTATTATTATTAGCGACCCCTTTCACATTACACAAACGTATGAGCCATTTTTTATTTTAAGAATTTATTAATGCAGCTTTAAAATTCTTTTCATGGTCGAATGACAACAATCAGCTTGTAATTGCTGTTGAATTATTTACATATATGTTTAAGTTTAAATCCAATGTTCTATGGCATGCACCTTGCTACCTTGTCTTTTTACTGCTCACATGCACAAATATACATTCAGACATACACACACAGATGTTTACACGCAGACGTTGCATGCGCTTGCTCGCGCTGCTCTCCACCCACACCGATCCTATAAAGCAAGCTTTATTTTAAAGCTCTAATAACAGGTTGGGGCCTTGAAAGAAATAATAAGCATTGATATATGCAGCAGGAATGTCAACAAGTGTTCTCTGCTGGATGTGTGTTTTTAACGGCGTCTCCAGCGGTGAAAAATTAGTCTTTTCCTTCTCCTGACTCGGTCAGCTGCCTCCCTCTCTGGAGGAATGGCCGGGCAAAGAAAACAGCATGGGAAGGATGGAGAGGAGGGGGAAGCAGCGAGGGATGAAGGAAGCAGAAAATCAAGTTTAGGAGGTCAAGCTGAATGGATGCTAAGAGTAGACAAAAAGACAAGGGACATATTACTGCCTAGAATGAAAGAGGGAGATATGAAATGAGATGAGAGCGTGCCTGCAATTCTGCACATCTTTGTGTGCATGCATGTGCTTGTGCATCCATATTCATGCATATATTTGTGTGCTGTGTGTGTGTGTGTGTGTGTGTGTGTGTGTGTGTGTGAAAGAGAGAGCAAGGCAGCTGTGTACCCGTGGTTTGGGTGTGCGTAGGGAGGATCTGACCGGTGTGGTAAAAATACACTTTAGGGCAATTTGCCAGCTGCACTGCAGAGAGGACACCAAAGCTGTGTTGATGGATGGCCCTGAGCAACTTCCCTCACCAGTAGCTGCGTGTGTGTGTGTGTGTGCGTGTGCGCACGTGCAATTAATCAAAAATTCAATGCAATTACAATTTCGGCCGAACTGTTTTGTTCACTGTTTTTTAAGTCCAATACATCTTCTGCAACATCTTTCCCAAAGACAATGAGTAATCGTGTTAAATGTTTATGATTTCAATATTGACCAAAATAATGAAAATAATAGTGATTATGATTCATTTTTTTTTCCTAATACAACTAATACTAATACAAAAACTACATTAATATCTTATATCTTAGCTTCCTTAACAATCTCATTGTCTCTGCCTGTCCTTCCTCCTCTCAGGTCCTCACGGTGTTGTGTGTGTTGAGCTCCGGCGGGGAGCTGGAATGGAGGGACGGTGTGAAGATGTTGTCCCAGGAGGAGGTCCGGCTGCACCTTCTTGCTCTGGCTCAGAATTCTTCTCACAGGTCAGAGAAGACACATACACATGTACATGTACAAATAATCTTCAACATCCTCCCAAAGTCTTGATGGGATCCGCTGTTTCCTGTGTTTGGGCCAAAGGATTAGACCGTTATTGCGTTATTCCAGCAGACCAGTGATTGGAGCCTGCACTCACAATTGTAACCAAGATTTATTTCCAAGAATATGTATGATACCTGAAATGTCCTTCCCCCCCCTCCCCAAAAAAACAAAACAAAACAAAAAAAAAAAAAATCATACAAATGATAGAGCATGATTTCTGTGTCAAATCACCTTAAGATTTTACAATTACAACTACCAAAGTCAGGAATAAGTGCTTAGTGTTGAAACAGAGTATTAAACCACATTGCAAAACTGGTAGAACCACAGGTGTAATTAATAATATTAATAAGGGTTGCTGTCCATTTACCTGTTCCAGGGCCCTACTGTTTTGCATGCTGGCACTTTGACCTGTGTCACTGACACATAAAAGGAGCAAAGCCAGCGTTAATGGTAGTAATTACTTCTTTTCTTTTCCTGCTATGACATGTCAACATATCTGCTGTGAAAAGGCCCCATTTTAGTCTGGCTATCACCAGACCAAGCTCAATCTTTTAAGATTGAACATAAGTCTGGGGAGTCTGCTCTGTATTTTCTACTGCACAAGAGGCGTGATCAACGGGCATAGTTCCCAGTTGGATAGTCCTTCAACCAATCAGACCAATGATCCGGGTGACGTAGCAGCGACAGCAGCATCAACGGGTTGCTGCGCTTCGGTGGCCGTCATGTTGAATGTAAACCAGAAGCTGCTTGCCGTCGCTTCTCTATCGTTATCGTGTTAAACCCGCCAATAGCGCGCCAGGTGGATAAGCCAGTTTCTGATTGGTCCCTGCAAAATAGTAACGGAAGCAGGATAGATAAATGTATAGGTTTCCAGCCTGAGCTGCAGGGCGAAATGAAATCGCCGGCAGATTGGGCTGGTTTCACCCAGTCTAGTCTAGTTTTTCTTTTTTTTTTTCTTTTTTTTTTGGGTGTTGTATGTCTTTATTAGATAGACTACTGTGGAGAGATGAAAGTGAATGGGAGGAGAGAAAAATAGTGATTGACATCAGAATCAGAAAAAGGACGTTGTGGTTCATGATCAACTAGCTAATCTAATTAGCACTAAATACAAAGTACAGCTGAGGCTGATGGGAATGTCGTTAGTTTTACAGATATTTGGTCATAAATTAAAGTATTGGACACGTTTTAATTAGTAGTGGTGATGATGGTGCTAGATGAAAAGTTAGGGACCATAAATATCTTTCTAAACTAAAAAACAAAAATGGTGGCACGAGAGGAAAAGCCAGGGCACCAACAGAGAGAGCAACATTGCTATACGGAGAGCCAGTAAAATGGCTAAACAATCCTAAAATAAGTGAGACTGCATTGGAACTGCAATGTTTCTCATCTTTAAGATTGTTTTTATTATGTTCACGCATTGTGTTGTCATGGGTCTTAAATTGTATATCCTGTACATAGGCCCACCATAGCATACAACAGGCCAATACATGTAACTTGAATTCATTTCAAGGTAAATGCAGGAAAAGGGATGCAACTGTGACCCTTAAATGCTTTCTCCCTCCTGAAAACCTGCTGTCAAAACAGTCCCTAAACAATCCCAGACCAGCTTTTAGCTATGATGGATGGAAGAGACATGAATGTACTACATGGCAAGATGCATCCACACTCCTCTTCTGTTTCTCTGTGGTTTTTTTTCTGGCTTTTCTTGTGAAAGAGCCCTCACGAGCTGTGGCAGGCTGCCTGTCAAGCCTTCATTCAGAGCCAGAGTCCATGGAGGAGGGGACACACAGGTTCATTGGCTGCACCTTAACCCTGCACCTGGGCACACCTGGAACTCATTGGCCCCTTTCTGCGCCGGTGTTTCTGTGGTTGCTCATGTGTCGCTGCAGTATTTAAGTAACCAAATTGCCCACCACCAACATCAGAGACTAATAGTTTGAAAAAATAAATAAAAATAAACGTAGATGAAAGCTGATATTTGCGCTCTCAAAGGCTCTCATTATTCCTACATTAGGTTATTCACACCTGTCAGGCACAAACCATTATTTTTGTGAGCATTTCTGACAGACTCTGGCCTTCTCTTACCACATACTGATTTGGCACACACTGTTCCAGTATTTGTGTGTGTGTGTGTGTGTGTGTGTGTGTGTGTGTGTGTGTGTGTGCGCGTACACTTTAAGCCCTTTGACATGCATTGACAGACACGCCCGCCTTCCTTGACAAGCCACTGCTGTACTTTTCTCACCCCGACAAGAGAATACAGGCTTGAATAAGGATTGGATTACAAAGGCTTTTAGCCTTGTAAAGCCTTTTCCTGGCCACAATCTGTGGACCCGGGGATCCACTTTCCCTTTGGTGCGGCCCCAGGGTTATGATTAGAGCTGGGGAGGGATGAGATTGGGTTGCTGGCTGCCCTTGTCTGCCGTGTGATTGAATGGCACTTGGGCTTTTGTGATCCATAATGCAGCGGTGAGTACCAGCACACTTCTTTTGTGGATTGTAAGTCAATACCGTTGAGTGATGTGCGTGTAGTTGACGGTGCTGGGGTGTTATGTGTGTGTAACGGTTTCCACAGAACGACCTGAGGAGCACATTATCATTTCCAGAGCCTCTTTCTCCACCGATATGTCACATTAAAGGGGTTGGTTCACCCAAATTGCTAAAAAACAAACAAAAAACATGCACTCATGTGCTTCTAAGCACCCCAGATGTATTTTTATCTCCATTGCATTGAGGTGAAGTGGATCTATTAGGATTAAAGTGTAAGTCGATTTAGTTTGCCAATGTATAATTCCAAATCACTAATTTGCCTCAAATGGCTTTACAATCCTTAGACCCTTGTTTTGGATGAGGAAAAATCCTCCCCAAAAAACATGAACGGGGAGAAACCTCCTAAAGAGCAACAGAGGAGAGATTCTTCCAGGACAGACATTAAAAATAAACTAACCAAGTTATTCTTAGACATTTGGAAGCTGGTGTCAGGTGTTTGGTCTTGTGTTTCAGTGTGGAGCTCCACTGTGCTGCCCTGACCCTGCTCTCTCAACTGGTGGTTCAACTGGTGAACTCCAACCCTCAGGTAAATCTGACCATGTACTAATAATCTCTCCCCTTGCAAAGAGAAATGTGTTGGCAGCCTTTGATTAAAATTCCCAAAGAAGGTACAGGAAGTTAACGTTAGTTTAGCTAACAGCTAATTCGGCTAACCGCTAGCTGACAGCTTGATTCAGTCTAAAATAACGTTAACTCAAACTAAATACTGGGAAAAGCAGGCTACAGCTCAATTAAGACTTTACAGTAATAACAATAAAGACAAGTATTGATTGATTGTATTTTAAATGAGCACAAGTAAAGTAGAACTGACGTAACAGCTGTTATATATGTTTATAGTTTTATTTTGAGGGTCTTTTAAAGTTATTACATGCTGTCTCAGCTAGCGGTTAGCCGAATTAGCTGTTAGCTAAACTAACGTTAGCTTGCCTGTGGAGGCTAACGGCAGACCGCTACAACTACGACCAGAAGCATGGAACAGATCGCGCAGTGTCGTAAATCCTCGTACAACAGCGCATGCGCGAACATCTTGCGCATGCGCAGAACGGATCGTGCAGGCAGAACAGATTGTGTACCGACAGATGTGACGATTTTAGATGAGAGGGAGGAGTGAGGGAGGAGCCACGTTACGTTGCACACTTTCACTGGCAATCACATCATAGTCACACCCTAAAACACCCCCTGCTTCATCGCCGATTTTAAAATCAACCAGACCATAATTCAAAAAATTAACATCATTCTGTGTTGCAGAAGACTTAAAACTAGCGTTTGAGACCATAAACTCATTATGAAAATGTTTACTGAGGTAATAAATCAAGTGAGAAGTGGGTCACTTTCTCATAGACTTCTACAGAAACCGACCGCACGTGTCTCCCCCTGCTGGAATTCAGATAGAGTGCAGGTTTAAGGCACTTCCGCATTTGCAGCACTTTGCCGAACCGGGTGATTTTTCCATTAATATTAACAGTCTATGGTCCAATGCTGTTTGGTTTCAACTGTTTCTGGAAGCTTAGCATACAGCTTACTGACCTCGCTACAGGGCAAGTTGCTACCTATTGAAGAATAAAACCAACCAACCATTGTAGCCAGTGAGCCATTATATGCTAATATAATATAGCAATTATATAATGAATTGGAGAAAAGCAACAAATGCAGATTTCAATCACCAGATGTAAACCAATTACCTATAGAAAGGAACTGGACGCTCGTCCGGATCATACTGTGGAACTGAAGTAACATTGTTGAAGGAACTAATGAACTAAAAATGCCCACTTGGGGCGCCCGGGTAGCTTACCTGGTAGAGCGTGCGCCCCATGTACAGAGGCTGGCCATGGGTTCAATTCCAACCTTCGGCCCCCTGCATGTCACCCCCCCCCCCCTCTCTCTCTCTCTCTCTCTCTCTCTCTCTCCCCCTCCCCCCCTGTCATGCCTAAAACTGTCCTATCAAATAAAGGCTTAAATAAAAATGACTCCGTAAACCTTTACATGACTGTACTTTTCTGATCAATCTGCCATCTAGGGTGCGAGTGCAGCGGCTTGTTTAGCTCAGTGGGCAGCGCTGGTGTGCTCATGCTGCAGCGAGGAGCAGCCAGCGGAGGTGAAGCTAACGGCCGCCACGGTGCTGGTCAACTGTACAGCCACTGTGCTGACCAGCCCTCGTCTGCCCCTGGGTGAGTCTCAGTTCTGGAACGACTCGATGAAATGTCTACCTCCCGGGCAGTCAAGAAAAATACTTTGATGTGAACAGAAATGTGTTGCAAAGAATAAAGTATTTAAGTAGTGTGTGTGTGTGTGTGTGTGTGTGTGTGTGTGTGTGTGTGTGTGTGTGTGTGTGTGTGTGTCAGGTCTGTCCACGACAGTCTCTCTGTGGAGGAGTCTGTTTACGCTGCTGCAGGATGAAGACCAGGATGTCCGTGATTCAGCCTCTGACTTCATCTCTAACGTACCAGCAGATCTGCTCAGTACAGGTACACACACTTACAATTATTACACACTAACTAATATACCATACCTGCTCAGCACATGCACACAACCATGGCTATACACAAAATACATGCTTTTGCTTACTTGTGATATTTACATGCTCACCCACTCAGATACAAACACATACCAAAGCATTGGAAGACAACAGTGATAATTACTGCAATACACACACACACACACACACACACACACACACACACTCAAATGTATTTAAACATAGAACAGAAACAGAAAACATTTAGACATATGAACACAAGCGCATAAAACACCACAAACACGTGTTAATGTTAAAAAGGGTTGATGACATCATTTTGCGCTAAGGGTTGGGGAGCATTCCTGGAATGAAGGGCGCTAATTGTAGTTGGGACCCAAGGGTGAAAAGTGTGTTTGTGTGGTTATGTGTCATTGTTTGGTAAATGTCTGAGGGCTGTTTTGTGAGGAATTGTATTTTGGCAGACAAACTCACAAATACCTCAAGTATACACACACTAATGTCTTATCCCCATAGAAGCACCCTCACAATTCTCTCTCTCACACACAGTATCAGAGGACAGACAGCTGCTGGCTCTCAAGTGCCCCTCACAAACAGCCACAGTGCGACTTCCTGTCCTCACTTCCCGTATTTTCCCAGCTTTTCCTCCAGGAGCCACCCTTATTGTGTCTGTCGCCACTGATAGTATCTCATAACATAACACGAGAGAGCAAAAACATCTCCTCAGCAGTCTCCGCAGCCCCTCATGGCAACGCAGTCCATGGATGGGAGGGCAGAGTCATGGGGGAAGACTCAACTCACAGTTATTTTAGCTAAAGACTGAAATGGACATGTTTTCTTTTTTTAATCTACTGTGTGCATGTGTGTGTAGAAAATAGAGTGGGGTCCATCCATATTCATTACTCATTTGGAGATTACAGTGTGTGTGTGTGTGTGTGTGTGTGTGTGTGTGTGTGTGTGTGTGTGTGTGTGTGTGTGTGTGTGTGTGTGTGTGTGTGTGTGTGTGTGTGTGTGTGTGTGTGTGTGTGTGTGTGTGTGGGAGGCGGAGAGTGTATTACTTACCATAAACTGGTACACATTTCCTCCTGGACACTCGTCTCCACTGCAGGAAACGAGTTTGAGTGTTTGCCTCCATTCTTTTCTGGGACTTTACTCTTCAGCCAGGCCCCTCACAAAACTACTTTCATGGAAATTCATGAAAATTGCACTGCATTCCTGTTTTCATGTGTCATGTCAGGGAATGTAGCACAACAGCACAGGAAGCAGAAATGAGGCGGTAAATTGGTAAGCTTGTTTCAAATGAATGAGTGACTTGGACAGAAAAGTTGAATTCCTCATTTAAATGAAAAACAACAGAAAAACCCAAAAGAAATCCCATCCCAACTGACTGTAAAAAACAAACAAAGCCTTCAATTGGGAAAATATGTCATCTTTCTACTTTGAGAGCTCAAACTTAAGTGATGTTTCTAAAATTAAAAACGCAGCAGTGAGCTGAGAGGACATTTTGGTCCTCAGAGAGCTTATGGGATTTAATGAAGTCATCATGGTAGCATGAACACTGCCGTCTCTCGGAGAACACGTCATGCCAGTGTGTTAAAGGTAATGTTCGAAGAGATTTTCTTTTGAAATCATTTTTTATTTTTTTTTAAAGATTATTTTTTTGGGCATTTTAGGCCTTTAATTCCACAGGACAGATGAAGACATGAAAGCGGAGAGAGAGGGGGGAATGACATGCAGCAAAGGGCCGCGGGTCGGAGTCGAACCCGCGGCCGCTGCGTCGATGACTAAACCTCTGCATATGTGCGCCCGCTCCACCAACCGAGCCAACCCGGCCACCTTTTGAAATAATTTTTAATATGTGTTTATTATCTTTGAAAGCATAGCTGGAATACAAACAGACAAGAAAAAAAAAGAAAAAAACACAGCACATTCTGAGAATTAATCACCACAGTATAAAGTACAACAGAGTATACAAAGTTTAAAAAAAAAAACACATTAGTCCTCACCCTGAAAAGATTTCAGTACAGGGTCCCAGATAGGGATGTAACGGTATGAAAATGTAACCTCACGGTTATAGTGACCAAAATGATCACGGTTTTCGGTATTATCGCGGTATTTTTAAAAGTGTGTTTAATATGTTCAGAAAGCACTGCTAGGCCTACACAAGCTGAAATAGTTTCAAAAAGTGTAACAGTGTTTATTATATTACAAAAATATAGGCAAAACCTTATCAAAAGTGCAACTTTTAACATCAAAGGAACAAGGGTTCAGCATGTAAACAGCTTATTTGTCAGGAACATTTCCAGTAGTGCAGGTTTAAATTCTACAAATCCAAACAGTCAAGCTCAGACATAAAGAACAATATGTAAACAAATCAAAGAAACACCACTAATGATATACTTTTTCTTCATCATCAAAATTAAAATGTAAAACTGTACACATGAACACTTTAAAGTCAAAGTAAATAATCACGGTTTTCGGTATTAAAACGGCAATTGTTATCGTCAACATTTTTATCGCGGTTTACCGTTACATCCCTAGTCCTGGATCTTATTAAACACACCTCCTCTAACTTCATAATAAAATCCCAGTCTCTCCAGATCTTATGTGTTTGCCATTTCTCTCGACCCCAAATCATACGCGTGTACAAAGTCAATTTTTCACCCCGCAACATTAACTTCTTTGCAATCACCATTCCAAACAAAACAGCCATGTTTTTATACTTATTTGCAAAAGCATAAAGAGCATAAGGAGAGGCTTGTGGCTCACAGGATGGCTATGTGCGGATCAGGTTCCCAACGCTTCCCAAAAGCCTCGGAGAAACAATGCTTTTCCTAAATGTGTAAAGTTTACTGCATGTCCAGAAAGAATGTGTTAAAATACTGATCACAGATATACATTGAGTGCAAACAGGTGAAACATCAGTATCTCATCAATATTTACCACCACCATCAATTCCAAGTATTCCTTTTGGCTTGAAATTTTACATTTGCATTTGCATAAACTGGGGTAGACGCTCCATATTCATGCACCATCTTGAAATACGTTAGCTGGTAAGGGACATACAGGACATACTGCTCCGCCTTTCGCGTTTTCGCTGTCACATGATAAACTCACAGGTGCTGCTAATGCTGCTAATGGGTATCGTAGCTTCCCGGCCCCGGCAAGTTTGAAGAAGGAAACATGGAGGACCACACGTATTCAAAATCCAAATTTCAGGAACAGGAGTCTTCTTCCTCGCCCAGAAAAAGAAAAAGGATATTGAAAAGAGCAAGAGACCAGCTTTTTGAAGCGTGAAGGCTACCGTAGGTGTAATACGTACTTTGAACTGCGTGGTGCAAGAGAGTTGATGGCAATATATGATCTCAACGCTAGATGGGAGAAATTCCTACACATTGGACCTTTAAAAAAAACAACAGCAGTGTTACTTTTCCCTGGAATAATCTGATTCTGTGAAACATTTTTAACTGTATAAGATTATGCCTGACATTGACTGAACAATCATGTATACTTTGGAATGATTTTTTAATCCTGTAAGCCCAAAAAATTAAATTCTGGTACATGTCTAATTTCGGTAAGCATTTTTTAAGGGCTCGAGTGACACACGGTGAAAGTGGTAAAGTTCTTGTCCACCGTGGCAGAGACCTTTGGCTTGGTGAACTGCATAATATCTGAGGTCAGCACATGAACTTTCTGCTGTCAGAGTGCCAAGGAAATAGAAAGGGAATAGCTTGGCATGCTATACATAGCTAACATAGCTATATAGTGCAATGCTGTGCCAATAGAAAAGCAACATTACTGTGTGTTAGTGTGTATACAGGTCACTGTGTGTGTGTGTGTGTGTGTGTGTGTGTGTGTGTGTGTGTGCGCGCGCGCGCGTGTGCGTGCACGTGTGTGTGTGTGTGTGTGTGTGTGTGTGTGTGTGTGTGTGTGTGCGCACGTGCACGTTTTTCCCATCCCCTGCAGGATAGCCAGTCAGCTAGTCCACCCATTGTGTGTGTGTGTGTGGGTGTGTTTATGACCTGCCGTTGCAGAGTCAAGTATCTGAGGTGTTAGCTGCTTCAGATGGAGTTGACGACTCCTGGCCCTTTGATATGGAGGACAGTCATGTCATGTGGGAACAGAGAGAGGTTCTGCAACACACACATACATATAAGATGCTAAATTACCCCCCCCACACACACACACACACACACACCAGCAATTTAAAGTTTATATGTTTAAACTCGCTGTTCTGTTGCTGAAGATATTGTTGCGTGACAGTATACCTTGCATGTAAACCAGATATTAAGCTAAACCAGGAATTCAGTGCAACAGACAAAACATGTTGACTGTACGATTTAAAACCCACTACATCGTACAATTGAAAGGATAGTTTGATATTTGGGGAACTGTGCCTCTTAGCTTTCTTTCCAAAACTTAGATGAGAAGATCAAACCACTGTCATGTCTGTATGCTAAATATGAATGTGAAGCCAGCAGGCAATGAGCTTAGCTTAGCTCAGCATTAAGACTGGAAACGGGGGGAAAACAGCTAACCTGGCTGAGTGTTCCAGTATATAGCTTTTTTTTTTCTCTTAAAATAGAGGGACTATTTTGTGTCAGATATTAACATTAGACATTCTTTCACCATCAAGTAAGAGTAGGACTCACCTTGCCTTTTGATAAAATGTGTGAATGCTTTGCAACTTATTCTGTTTCACGTAAAATAGTTGAATGTTTCTCTTTTACTCGCCGTTTACGCATCCTTAGATTTTAAACCAGGTAATATCCAAATAAACGTGTTTAGTATGTGGAAGCTTATCTTCTGAGAACCACAGTGGAGCCATTGTCCTAGACAGAAAGAGCAAATCTAATTTAACCCCATCCCACCTTCCAGCTCCCTCCTCCCCCTACATCACCACCACCATCACCCAAATACCTCCAGGCTAATTGAGTCTGAAATCAAACTCCACTCACCCCCCGCTGGACCTCCAGCTCTGTGACAGACTCGGGGCAGGAACAGAGGGATCACTTTATATATATATATAGAGCCCAGAGGGATTTGGTTGGGACAGCAGTGTGTAAGAGGACATTTATTACAATTCTGATTGGGAACGGAGCGATGCAGTCATCCTCCACTTTTGTGTTTTTCAAATAATTTATTTAAGACTTTTGTCATACAAAACATTATGTATATATATATATGAAATACTAATCAGTTATCAATTAGTCAGGTATGTTGGACATTATTCATTCATCTTTTTCTTTCTTTTGTTTATCAGTGTTATCAATCTTCCTGTTCACCTCGCCGCCAGAAGGTTAAAAAGCTTAATTTCCCAAAATGTCAAACTTTTCCGGTTACATTTTACTTGAAGGTATCTACATAAGAGTGACATAACACTGTCATGAACGTGTCATAAACATTATAAACAAGTCATAAACGTTTATGACATAACACTTCTGTCATTGTCATTCGGTTTTTGTCATGACAAGTTAGGGTTAGGGTTCATGTGTCATGACTGTGTCATGTGTTCATGACAGTGTCATGTCACTCTTATGTAGATACCTTCAAGTAAAGTGTTACCACTTCTCCTTTAAATATAGACCCAATCACAATGTTTGTTTACAATACCTAGAAAACTCCTGCGGGCCCGCACATACAGCTTAATGGCACGAAGCAAACAGCTGCATATACTCTCATCTCATTCATCTAAAATGCATGTTTGATGCATTCTTATTTCAAACTAACATTATGTTGGAGACCTAATTTACCTTTTGGGCCACCGCCTAAACTAGTGGTTAGTCCAACCGGCAGTGAGATGTCACTGTTTGTAACACTAGCAGAGATGTATAGTAACAAAGTAGATCTACTTCACTACTGTACTTAAATACTAAAAGGCTGTATCTGTACTCTACTGGAGTATTATTTTTTTCTCCTACTTCCACTTTTACTTCAGTACATATTTTCGATGAGTTTAATACTTTTACTCCGATACATTTTGTATGTGCTGCATCGTTACTCGTTTAGGCTAAACATTTGAAATAATATAAATAATATGATATTCAAACTTTTGACTGCTTTCTTTAATAACTACATAACACAATACTTGTACTTTTACTTTCAGTACTTGAGTAGTACATTTTTTAAAATAAACTACTTGCAATACTTAAGTACAAAAAATGTTTAATACTTCGGGACTTCCACTTAAGTGTGGTGCTTAAAGAGCACTTCAACTTCTACTCAAGTCACTTTTTTGATAGAGCACTTGTACTTTTACTCAAGTCTGGGTCTCTAGTACTTTATACATGTCTGAACACTAGCTTTGGTTTATCGAAGACACTAGCAAAGCAACACGGTACAGAAAATAAGCGCAGCGGAAATGTGGGATAGGCCGGACGTGTTTAACTATATATCTTTAAACGTTAAAGTTACGGCTGAAAATGACAACAGGAATAAACAAGTTTGCCGATTTTACATACGTATGTCCGCAGTTCAAAGCAACGGCCAGTTGTCTACGCGGGTTGTTTTTGTGTTAGCACGATGCCCCAGTGAGTCGATTTATATACAGTATAAATCTTGAATTGTTTTAAGTCCCCCTCTCCTTCCTTCTGTTTTTTTCCCCACCATTCTGAAGTAGTGTTGAACTCTTGTTTAAAAAATGCAGCAGTGGCCTCACATACTCTGCTGACATGCTCATGTTTTCCAGGCCGTTCTCAGTGAGCCATTATCAACTGAATCGCCTGGACTAACCCTCTTTGCTTACTGTAAAGACAACAAGCGCCTGTGCAGAATATGCCATTCATGTGTGTGTCCCAGTTCATTCATTGACAGTGGATGATGCAGATGAATGGAAGTGAACGGCCTGACAAGGGCTGACGGACACTCATTAAACAGACCTCGTCCTATTTTAGCACAACACTCACTCAACCATCAAACCTGGTGTTTGTGTGTTTGGAGGGATCACTGAACAAGACTTCAAGAAAAGTGTCGCGTGTCACTCATTTAAGAAGAACCTATGAAATACACAGAAACCTTTGGGCACTTGTTACCACCAGAGAATTACTCAGCTGTTTGATTCGCAGCTTTAACCTTTACTTTTGGGATACGTACGCTGTTATTTCAGCCTCCAGAGAGAAAACGCAAACAGAAATGGTGTTTCTTTCACCATCTTTGACTGCAGAGGTAGCGTGTGGAATGAGATTTTAATGATTTGGTGGTGTAAAATAAAGTGTCACATGTCTGCAGTAATGACTGGTGTCTGCAGGCTGTGTTGAAGTGTGTGCACATTGTATTCATTGCAGTCTAACAGCTGTGGATTGTAACGCTTGATTAGGATGTGTTTTAAAGATAAAACAGGAGCGCAGAGTATCTTGGTTTGGCTTTTCACAATCTAACTGTGATACTGCGTCAGCCTAGATCTGATAGTCGGCCGTTTGAATGTTCACTTTAACGCTTGTGGAATTGAGGTAGAAATGTTACAGTAGAAAAATTAGACATGCATCTCGTGACATAAATGTGCTGACAATTTAACATGTTGCTCTTATGTCTGAATAAGCCACTGCATCACTTTAATGTAAAAAGTCAAAACGCAATCTTGCCTGGACTGGACCTAGTAACATTTCTGTATCTGATGACTGCAGCAACACAGAAAGGAATAAACGCGTGTGTGTGTGTGTTGGTCGTCTTTTTAACACCACTCTCTAAATGTATCTCTCAATTATCACCTCCTTTGTTCAAAGAGATAAAGGCTAGTTGAGTAAACCACAAAATCGTGTGAGCGAGCCTTGTCATGTCAGATCAGTCTTTGAAGTTTTTTTTGGGGGTTTTGATGGGCTAAGGTCAACTGACGCTGTATGTGAAGCATTTTGAAATACTACTCAGCCTGTGAAAGCAGTCGTGTCATTTCTTTGGTGGATCTGGGAGATCAGGAGTTTCCTAATGACCAATGCTATTATGTTGCATTATGGGAATTGTAGGTTCCATAATTTTTTTAAGCTTGACCCATACTAGGGAGTGACTAAAAGTCAGGATATCTCATCCCCTGTTGCATGTCCCATGTCTCAAAAGCGCTATGTAGTCCAGTTGTTGGTCACAGAGTCACAAAATCAATTTAAAAATGCTTTGTTATGAACATTTCCTGGGTATCTTTGTATAGTCTCATGTGGCAAAAATCCACTCTGTTGCTGCTTTGAAGTTATCAACAAACTCAAGAAAAAAAAAAAAGAAAAAAAAAAAATATATATATATATATATATATTAGGGCTGTCAGCATTAACGCGTTAATTGCGATGCGATTAATTTTTTTTAATCGCATGCCGGCATTTATTAATTTATTTTACACTTCACTCGGCTTTGCGTCGTGCTACACAGGCTACTATTTTGACCCTTTGCAGCACCGTTACTTATCATCAAGCTGCCACTTCCTCGTAACACATCCTGCTGCTGCAGGCTGCATGCATGATGGAGAGAGACAGCAGCAATAACTCTGAATGGAGCTTTTTATTTTCCAAAACTCCCGGACGGCTCGTAGATAAGTCGAAAGCCATATGCACATTATGTAAAGCCGAATTAAAATATCACCGAAGCACGTCAAGCTTGAGCTACCACTTACGAGCTAAGCGTAGTAGTACAGTTAACGTTGATGCTAGCCGCAAGCATGCTACCCACTCAGGCAAAGCACTATTTTGGAGAGAGTGCTACTTGCCGACCTGTTGATGAAACCAAATCCCAAAAAATTACTACAGCTCTTGCGAAATGGGTGGCAACTAACTGCAGACCTGTCAGCATCGTAGAGGACTCGGGTCTTAAAGACGTACTACAGTTGGCATGTTCTGACCCGTCTTATTGCCGTCAAGGGGGACAGCAGCCCCACACACAGCCTGTATTACACAGAGAAAGCAGCCACAGTGGAACTGCTGCAAGGTGCTGCAAACGCTGTCTCATTAACTGGTGATCACTAGACGTCGTAGGAGTTACTAAACACTATATTGGCTCTGGTAAGGATAGGGATTTTTAGTTTTTTAGTTAGGTACTTGGAGGAATTATGCAAATAATGACAGATTCACACATTTTTCTTTTGTTTACAGTAAATAAATAATTATAAATCTTAAAATCAAGTTAATAAAGTAACTTTCTTTGCATTCATTTGATTCCCAGTCAAGACACACTGGTAAGAATTGCTTTCGATTGTTAAACAGTTCTGAAATGCAAAATAATAGAATTTTAATCATGTGATAAAATATGCGATTAATCGCGATTAACTATAGAAATTCAGCGATTAATCGCGATTAAAAAAAATCGTTTGACAGCCCTTATATATATATATATATATATATATCCTGCATTTAAAGGCTTACCACCCATGTTTACATGTTGGTCCTCTTTGATTTGTGACTCATAGGAAATGAAAGGACCACAGGTGATGTCTTGTTTCCATGGTAGAGACAGCCTCCTTTGGCTTCCTGTCAAGGCAGCCATTGGCCTGAATTTGATCCTTTGACTGATCACTGACAGCGATTCATGACAAATGTTGCTACAGTGAGCTCAGACTACTAGCATTTATTCTCAGACCATTATTGCAATGGTAATTCTCACCATTCACTAAACTTTGTGCTGTTAATTCCATGGTAATGTTTCCTGTTGTTGTTGGTCTCCACACTCCCCGTTTTCTCACCACCCACCACCAGAGGAAGTCGGGGCTGTAAAGTGTGTGTTTTTATTTCACACCTCTCGATCTCACACCTATGCATCCTGGTGGCTCGGCTCCACTGAGGCGTCTGTAGCAAACGCTGTGTGTGTGTGTGTGTGTGTGTGTGTGTGTGTGTGTGTGTGTGTGTGTGTGTGTGTGTGTGTGTGTGTGTGTGTGTGTGTGTGTGTGTGTGTGTGTGTGTGTGTGTGTGTGCGTGCGTGCGTGCGTGCGTGCGTGCGTGTGTGTGTTTCATGTGTGAGGAGGAACAAGTTAACGTGAGTGTTTTGCTGCTGTTGTATGGACATCTTGCAACTGAAAGTCTTGTTTTCACAGTACCATAATACACTTTTAGGCCTCCATCCGTACACATGTATGTTTCCCATTGATAAAATGAAATAATAGCGACAACATCGGCAGTATTGACGGCAAAATAGGCTACAGAATATTTCGTTATGTATTGACAGGTGCAATATTTGAAAATCGATAACTATTTTTATTTTTTTAAATTACATTTATATCTGCATTTATGTCAAAACCTAGAGACTTTCAAACATCAAATTGTCATTTATTAAATGTATTCATGTCAAAATGACATATAACATCTTTTTGTATTCTATTTTGCCTGGAAACACTTCCAACACGCTTGCGTGTCCCGTGAAAAATAGGCGTCAGTCCTATTTCTAGCAGGCACGCTTTTTTGGGTGTCACGTAGGTAGTGTGCAAGCTCTAACCTGTTAACATGGGAACCGAAATAAAAACGGACACGCCACGCAGCCAGGGTGCAGGAGCCCTTAAGCTTAATGAAATGGATTTTCAGAAGCCCCATCTGATCACAGATTAAATCCTGCATATATATAGATCTTTGCTGCCCCTTTTGGACAGATGGTCTTTGTCCAGGGTGTATAGAATAAAGAGCTGACTGTGCAGCAGAGCTGAGGGACCCGTACGGTGGCCCGTCGGCAGGTTACAGCCCCCAGGTGGGATGGATAGTTGAAGCAGTTAGTTGAGGCGGGGGCTTCTAATCCAAATCCCTCAGATGTGGGAGGCTGAGCAGAGGAATGACAATAAACAATGGGAGAGAGAGAGAGGAGGGGGTAATGCAACGATGGTCTTCTGTCGGACTCGAACCGAGGATGTTGGCTTGCAGGAACACTCTACAATATTGTGATTCATGGTCTGAGCCTTAAACCCCTAGACCACCAGGGCACCACCTCTTCTTCTGTATTAAAACGTTTACTGTTTTTAAATTAGTTCCATGCCATGTCTTAATTCACAAGTGTCAGGAATTAGCCATCAACTTTTTCAGCCTTAATCCACGTCAGTGCAGAAACATCTGTTTCTGGATCCCAGTATCATACTACATACAGTATAAATTGTAAACAGTATGTACTATACACTGGTTGTAATAATATTCTGCAGTTGCTGTTAGTATACTTTACTGTTTGGCACATTGCAATATGTGCAGGGATCAACATGAATCAAACTATGACTTCGGAAAGCCGCCGTCATTTAAACTTAAAAGATGAAGCAAAATCAGGGAAGAAGAAAAACAAAACTAGGCCAACACAAGCTCCTGTTCCTAGCCATTTCCAGAGCTTTTAACCCTACCACATGATCTTCATAAGGAGATGGACTTTGTACCTAATGCCTGGAAAAACTAACGACATTCCCGTCAACCTTGTCTGTACCTAACACGTTAAACTAAGATGATGTAAATAGTAAACATTACACCTGCTAAACGCCAGGATGTTAGTATTTTCATTGTGATGTAGCATGTTGCCATGCTGGCGTTTTTTTTAGTTTACTCACTTGTGTGATCACACTAGTCAAAACCAGCTATTCGTTAGCATGCGGCACAAAAGTGGGACGCAGCTTATAGTAACAGTCCATGTCTGTAATGAGCTCAAGTGGATCTTTGGCAGTGAAGATAATAGTGTGTGTGCATGATAAAGAGCTTGTTCTGGTTCCTGCAGATTTACATGTAAAGCGCTTTTTTTTTTAAACTTGGTTGCCAGAGTCTCTAACAAGGCAACCAAAGATCTTAGTTTTTTTTTAAGCCCTTTAGGGGCTCAGAATGGTACAACTGTTATACTGTTTCCACAAGTGGCACAAGGTTAAGTTTTCCCCTCACACTCCTGCCCTGCCCAGTTTAAAATGTACTTAAGGGTGCCAGTGAATGGAGTGTGTGCCAATGAATGCCAGTTGCACAACACGCACACACACACACACACAGCCTCACCCAATCTTACTCCAACCCATTCATTCACCAGCTGGCACTGATATTGTCATTTGCAGAGACAAGATTAAACTCACACAGACTTTCAACGCAAACAATAACTTCTTAGGGCTAAACTCATGCTAGCGCCGCACACACACACATACACACACACTAACACACACACATGCTCACACACTACCCACCCAACACAAATGGCAGTAACGGCATGAAAGACAATCCCCTTGAGAAACGGAGTATTCTGCGGCAAAAGCTCGTGGAGGGAAATCGCATTAAGCGATGTGTGAAACCTCCGTAGAAAAGTAGATAAATTGAATGCAGCTAAGATTTCCTATTATGTCCCTTAATGTTTGGGGCGGGGCTGTATAGGCTTGACATCAGAGGCTGGGCTGTCCCAGAAAGAGGCAGCTTCTTGGTAAAGAAAGGAATTTGTCACTCAAGCTCCTAAACTCTTAAATCTCCTCTAATACGGTACAATCAGCAGCCTCTAATGTTCACAGGCCGGGTTTCCCTCTCTGCTCAGACTTCAGGCTCTGCTCCGATTTTACGCCTCCTCTCTGAAGAGGAAAAACAATCTGGGTTCCCAACCGTGTGCGTGCGTGCGTGCGTGCGTGTGTGTGTGTGTGTGTGTGTGTGTGTGTTTTTTTTTATACTGTATGTGTGCTGATGGGGGTCTGTATACCTCCACCCTCCCTCCTCTCTTCCCATAGTGGTAGTGTTTTGGCTAGTGTCTCTTAAAGCCTTTTGAAGTCTCTGGTGTTATCTGGGTGTCAGCTATGGTGAGGATGGTCAAGGTGGGAGAACAACACTCTCTCACACACACACACACACACATATACACACAACCTCTGTGTCAGATGGTTGCTGCGTGGACAACTGGAGTCGTTAAATGAAGTCATACGTTATGTTTTCCCTCCGTTTGAAGTGTGTGTCCTTGCACTCGCACTTCCTCCACTCTTGCATACAGCACTGTATGGGCTCATGACAGGCCGCCCCGCCTGCCTGCTGCCTGCCTCTGAATATATGTGTGTGTGTGTGTAGAAGCATTATGGCAACAGAGGACTATTTGTATAAGACTACAAATAGCAAGAATGCTAAAAAAAAACTTGTTTATTTTGTCAACATGAACATCTTTCATTCATATATGCAGGCAGTCCATTCATACATCCATTCATTAACACGTAAACAGGAAGTTAAAGGCAACATTTGCACTTAGTGCGTGTGCACGGCGCATACTGGTGCAACGTGCAGAACAGTTTTGAATCCACTCATACACACCCTGATCGTGGTTAGTTACATGAGTTATAGTTTTGTTTCCCAGAAGGCAGTCCAAGCCCAGAGAAGACACACATGCGCACACACACTCACACTAAGTTTGGATCATACTGTCAGCCGTTAACAGTCAACAGTTAGAGACCTACACCAAACATGGGTAGGAAATCAGGTGGAAAATTGTCTACATACAGGTGCTCAGTAATCAGATATCCGTCTGCCATATTTTTGACCAAACCTGGATTATTGATTTCATATTGATAATGCTGCAGTCTGAAGAAGTTTTATTTTTTTCCCTCTTGTTTTGGGGCTCGTGGCGCAGTGACAGACGCATACACATTTTTTCCTGCATCTGAATTTTACAAAAGTGTACTGTTGAGTTGTGGAAACTGACTTATTTAGAATTATTTATTTCAGTTTTAGTCAGACTTTGGATTTTATTATTTTGGATACCACTCTGGGTAATGTTTTTTCCCTTTCATGCCACCGCATCACACGATACTCCATGGGTTGGGTCGGGTCTACGTCCTCATGCACATCCACTCTTGTAGAAACCCAATTAGAAACCTGTGTATACCGTACACATACCGTGGAGCAATCCATTTTCTCCACCAGAAATGTAGCCGTGGTAACCAGGTTTATCTTAAAGGACAATTCCGGCGCAAAATGAACCTAGGGGTTAGTAACATATGTGTACAGAGTCGACCGTTCTCTGGGATATGTTTTCATGCTAATCAAATGTGTCTCTAGCTTGAAACAAGCTACCGCAAACGGGTGTTTAGCTGCTAACGCTACCTTTCAGGGCACTTGGTAAATTGCTATTTCTATACCACTAACAAGGCTCAATATAGCACCCCACATCCACGGTAGCACAATGAGGGTCCCTACATGTAAACCGAAGCATTGAGAACTTTGTAAGTGTACAGACAGTTTATTAAAAAGATAGATTATAAAGACAGTAGTGTTCATGTTTACATGAGGGTGCCATCTTGGAAAACAGTCATGACCAGTCAAATCACAAACGCCGTGTTTGAGCTATGTTACTGGTTACTGGTTGCACGGCATTCGTCGTTCTACTGGTCATGACTAGGCTGAATGAATCACCCGACAACTCATGAATCACCGACAACTCACGAGCCCTCGATGACTAGTGAGTTCTCGAGTGAATCCCATGGTCTGCGAGCTTCCGGCTCTGAGACTGAGGGTCGGGACTGTCTCTCTGCTCACTCAGGCGCTTGAGTTGACTTGTGGAGTTGCTTTGCCTACGCAATTGTAAGTTATAAAGCTTTTTGCAGCTAAGATGGCTAGGGATATTAGAAGCTAATGTTGCAAGAGGTTTGTGTGCGACACTGTTATCATTTTAGATTGAATTGTAGTAGGACTCAATTTAAAGAGTCGGGTTAAAGATCCGAGTGAATCACGACTCATCATTCCAAGATGGCGCCCGCATGTAAACATGAACGCTACTGTCTTTCTAAACTATCTTTTTAATAAACTGTCTGTACACTTACAAAGTTCTCAATGCTTCGGTTTACATGTAGGGACCCTCATTATGCTACCGTTGAAGTGTGGTGCTATTTTGAGCCTTGTTGGTGGTATAAAATAGCGATTTACCATCTGCCCCAAAAGCTAGCGTTAGCAGCTAACCACCCGTTTGCGGTAGCTTGTTTAAAGCTAGAGACACATTCGATTAGCATGAAAACAGACAAAACATATCCCAGAGAATACTCGACTCGGTACACATGTTATTAACCCCTAGGTTCATTTTGCGCCGGAATTGTATAGATGTTCATATTAAACGTGGCCAAAGCTTCAAATAATGAGGTAAACGTATGTAAAAGTAATTCCCGTGAACAAAAACCTCAGATTTCAGACCGTCCTGAACACTCTGGGCTCGAACTGACATATGGTTCGTGGAACTGATATATGGTCATCAGTGTTTACAGTGTCACATTTAGCTACATACTAGCGTTAACGCCAGAGAAACGTGCCATCGTGGTTGCAGATGTTTTTCCTCGATTTCAGATCACATTCCTGCTGGAACGTGTTTGATTGTGTAGATTTTGGTTTATAAGCCTTAATTGGTGATTTTTCACGGTATAAAGTGCTGCTATACAATATTATGTGTTTACTAAGTGGAGATTTACACATCACATGTTAACAAGTTTTCACAAATTATTTACACTTAGTGACTGTTAGGTTTAACTGTCAGCTGTCAATGAGGAAATGAGCGTTCGCTTGTTAATATGTGATCTGTTTAGATTGAAAAGAGACAATAAAAAGATGTGGTGGACACATCTGACCTAACACTTAATTAAAAGGCTGTTTAATAGTGATGTCAAGTGAGAAGATGTCAAACTACATTTGAAAAAAAGATGCACAATAGACCTCAAATTAGAAATCTACCACCTCTGCATACCTGTTGGATGAGGGAAGTTCTTGGGTTTGTCAAATTGGAAAGAATTGGATGTATACTAAGGGACTCACTGAGAAAATTCAATAAAATATGGGATCCCTTCTTTCAATACACTCGAGACGTGCATTCTCCAAATATCCCTGAATGATGTCCTTACTGATATGATGTGACGGGCAGCAGACCAGCCCACAGCCTTTGTTTTTCTTGTTTTGATTTTCTTTTCTTTTTTTTCTTTTTCTCTTGTTTGTAATGTTTGTATTGTCTTAATAGTGCTCTGTCTTTGCTTTAACATTTGCATAATACCCTGTTTGGACCACCTTTGCACTGTTCATTGTTTTGTCATCGTCATTGTTGGAAAATGTAATAAACAGATAGATAGATAGACCTCAAATTACAAAACATTACACTATTAACTTTGACTAAATGATCAAATTATGAGGGTTTAGTTAACATACAATGGATAGTTTCCCCCCGTTCTAAACTGCATAAATACTCTTACCTCTGAAACACACATTTCTCAAGACAAAACAAACAATCATCATATCTACATTTACAAAGGCTGGAACAGTCAGGTTTAAAGGCGCTGACACACCAACCCGATTATCGGCCGTCGGACAGTCTTGTGCGGTCGGTGACTCGAGTCTGTTCGGTGTGCTCCGTGCCGTCGTCAGTCGGAGGAGGCTTTAATTTGGGCCGATTTGACATGTTGAATCAGAATGCGGGCAGTCGGACTCAGTGGCCAATATGATTGGTGGAGCGCTAACCCAGAAATGACGAGCGGGATGAGCCTGACGAACGCCTCTCAAAATCTGACGAAAATCTTTTAAACTGACCTTTGTCGATCTGAAATGAAGACAGATTCAGCAACTGCATGGCCTATTTCTTGCTTAAATTTTTTTCAGAAACACGTTTCGGTGAACTACTTACGTAAAATACGAGATCGTATTCCGAACGAGCCGCCATTATGGTTTGGCTTTGAAATTCGGGAGAAGCCAGACCCACGTGACGCGTTTGTCCAATCAGCTGCCGGTTTTCATTTTTTGGGCGACAATATTGATTAGCGCCGCTTGCTGTTATGGAGACGTATTACGTCTTGCGCACGTGCAGAACGTACGCTCAACTCGGCATCGCTTCGGTGTGTTCCGAGGCACTTTTTTGACCAACTCGGGGAGACTGATCAGACCGACTGCCTTTTCTGCCGACGGTTGGCTGTCTGGTTGGTGTGTCAGAGCCTTAACACATCAGATGTTTCCTAGCCGCCAATTTACACATTACTGAAGTCTTTACTATATTTCTTGGTTTTAAAGATGCAAACTGATTTCGTAAATCACTAGTTTGAAACTAGCTAGTGGTTGCTATGAACTTATGAAGGACTTTACGCACAAACTTGACAACAAAGTGATGGTGTTACAAACAGCTGGTGCAACCCAGTCCTGCACTCTGCATCTTCCTCTCAGCAAAACTTTTGTCCCTACCTTTGAGATCTTTCAATGTTGCTTTTATTTATTTTTTCCTTCCTCCGTTGTATCCCTGACCTTTTACCCCATTATGAGCTCGAGCATATCCTCAGATCCCAGGGCTGAGGTCATTCCAAAGCTGAATTTAAGACTAAAGGTGAAGTTGAACCACTGATCAGCTGACACAGTAATGACACGGCATCTGCAACAGACGTGGAGTAAATTGGTTAAGGGTGGGAAGATTTGACGCAGTCACAACACAAGCACCCAAAGCTGTTTGTGATTTGGACGAAGACGATCTCTGATCTTTGAACATGCTTGTTTATTGTTCCTTCCGTATTCCAGGTGCGTTCACCGCGTCTTTGCTGTGCGACTGTAAACTATTGCTGTGGGTCCTTAAATGTCAAACCCGGTTTGCAGACTTTGTTTAAACGTGTGGCCTCTCCTGTCCTCAGATGTCTCCGGTGTGTCCGTGTGTCCTCCGGTGGCCCTGGACTCAGGCGTGGAGCTCCTGTGTCGGCTCTTCGAGCTGTGGGGGCAGGTACCGACGGGTGTCCTCGCTCTGACGGAGTGGCTGCTGGGAGATGAAGAAGCCTGTGATGAGGCGGTTTCAGACGAGGCTTCCAGTCTGGTGAGGAAGCAGACACATAACTACAAAAGAAAACAGCGCGAGATATTTGACTGTAGACTACATGTTGATGATGAAGTGAAACTGATGATAGATGACCACGATGACTATCACCGTTTGGTTTTCTATCACTACAACAGAGATTGTTCATTAACTTCCGATGTGGAACAAATATGAATGAATAGACTGTAAAAGCACTACTTAAGGCAATTAGCACTTAAGTGATTCGGGTTGGTTTAACACGGTGTCTGTAAAGTGTGGAATCACAGGGACAGATGGCACTACTTTTTATTTCCCTTGCCCTTGTTTTATTCTGCTCACAGTAGTAGTCAAAATAGCTGTAGAGTGCTTTGAGTCACCAAGGTTTCTGTTCTCCAGCCACACTTTGTTTAGCTGCCTGTTTAGTTTTGGTTCCTGTTCAGTTGGTTGTTTCTTTCTATTAAAGACTTTGAAGACGCCCTGTGAAACAGCTAAGACATAACTTTGAGCAAAGTAACTCCCGGCGTCTTGTGGCTGATTGCCTAAAGATGTTCGGCTGTAAAGGGCAAGGGTCTGTATTCTTAAAGCTGCACTAGTATTCATTTTTACACTATGGGTCAAATGATTATGTGTATTGTGCTGTCTCATAGTGACAAACCCACAGAGATCAATCTATCAAGTCATTCCGCAGTTCCCCTCAGTTCTAGGGAGAATTTAGGTGTTTTTGAGCTCATCGTTTTGGTTTCCAGCAACTTTACGGCTGTGTCAGTGGCACGGAGGTAGACAATAACCTTATATTTCATTGGTTCATAAAATGTAGCCGAATTCACATATATGTAGGATATTACTACAGACATTCTTGTAATCTTACATCTCAACGTCTGCTGTATTAGCCATGTGTTTACCACGTGTTTATTTGCATATAGAGCGGGGAAGCGATATCCGAGCATGTCGAGAAGCGTTCTAATGCCAGGTGGGAACTGACATACTTAGATCTGTCCACTTGTGATCACCCAAGACGCATGTTAATGCCAGGTCTAAACAGGGCCAACGTGGCTCTGTATCTGTTAGATGTGTAACTGTAACGGTTCATCATATCAACTTTTGGTAACACTTTACTTGAAGGTATCTACATAACAGTCCCTCCAGAAAAACGCGATTATGCGATCGCATAATTCAATGCATAAGTCCGCATATTTATGCGGGGGCCGCATTTTTTTTAAATAAGCCGCACTTTCGCCGCATAAATTGCCGATTTCCGCGCAAAATATGCAGGTCTTCCATGATTTCATAATCCCCGCATTTTCGTTGCAAAAAAGTCACTTAGCAGAAAGTTGAAAAATGTTGCGTTTACTTCACACGAGCAGCCATTGAACATCATCGAAAAGCTGCAGACCCCGCGATGAAGCCATGATGAAACCGCAGTTTTTGCAAGTTCCCGCAATTTCATCGCATAAAATTGCGTAAATATCCCGCATATTCCATCGCATTTTTTAAGAAAACGTGCCGCATAATCAAGGATTTTTGCCCGCAACAATCACAAAAAAAACTTTTTCTGGAAGGACTGACATAAGAGTGACATGACACTGTCATGAACACATGACACAGTCATGACACATGAACCCTAACTCTAACTTGTCATGACAAAAACTGAATGACACTTAATGACAGAAGCATTATGTCATAAACGTTTATGACTTGTTTATAATGTTTATGACACGTTCATGACAGTGTCATGTCACTCTTATGTAGATACCTTCATGTAAAGTTTAACCCAACTTTATAATTCTTGTGTTTCCCCTAAGTGGCCCAAAACAAATCCACAAATAATACTGATTAACATCAACATCAACATCCCAGTAACCAGACTCCCATTTTGCTTGTTGACCAGAATGAAGAGGACTTCCTGTTCGAGAAGGGGGATCTGAACCTGTGGGCCGAGCCGGTCCAGTGGGTGAAGCTGCTTCACAGACACGTCGGCTCCCTCATCCTGACCTTTAAGCAGACCCAGGCCCCAGGAATCGCAGGGCCGGACCAGGTCCACCAAACCCATACCCTGTCAACTCAGGCCCAAGCCAAGGCCCTCAGCTCGCAGCAGGCCCTGGACTCCCTCCCTGCCCTGCCCCAGTTCTCCTTCACCATGGAGCACACCCGCCTGCTGCTGCGGCACCAGAGGGCCACTCTGGCTCTAGATGTGCTGGAGAGGCTGAGGTAGAGAAGTTAGCAGTGTTTGCCTCTAATAGCACCCATTTTTTTTTATTAGGAAACCAATTGTTAAAGTCAGGGTTCGTAATATTGAAATAAAGGAAAAGTCATCAGATAAATGCTTCAATGAACCAACGCATGAGACCACAGACTGGATTTGTGGTCAAGTCTTTTTATTATCACATCAAGGGAATGACGGAAACATTGGGTTGTTTTTTTTTTTAACTCTGTACTTGTCTCTTATTTTGTCTTTCAAATGTTGCCCTCATTGATTACCAGATGTGTTTTTAATTTTTATGATTACTGTTCCTTGGTGTCTTTTTAATTAAAAGAATTATGTCTGAAATCACTGCATTTCTTTTAGTCCAATGACCTATTATTCCAAAAAAGGAAAGATGTTGACTGTCTAACTACTTTAATGTTAATAAGTGTGTAAAGAGATAGTAGAGAGAAAACACAGACAATGATAATAATAATATGAACACCGTGTGAATATGTGCGCAGAAGCCATAACAATAGCTCAGCCCGAGCTTGTTCAAAACAACACTTGTTCTCCTATCAACGGGAATGTGTGACACGACAAACTTCAACAGTGTCAGTATTGAGTACACAGAGCGCTGTGCCTTCTCCGCGTCTAGCAGGGATTTAAGGTCGGAACAAGAAAAAACTCGGAGCCTAAAAGTTACTTCACTAACACTAACTTCAATGGTGCGATTGTGCAGCGAGACGAGCTTTACGACTGAGTGTTTTCTCTGACACGTCACCAAAGATGTATTTCAGTATACGCTTCCACTTCTACTGTATGTTTATACGAGGTGTTATTTTCCTGTGATATTTAATTTACTGCAGGATTCTTCCCATTGGACTGTGTTTTTATGCTTCCCTCTACTTTTCCTGGTTATGTAATTAGGAGGACGGCACAATGGACTACTGTCCTGTGTGTGTGTGTGTGTGTGTGTGTGTGTGTGTGTGTGTGTGTGTGCGTGCGTGTGCGTGCCTGCCTGCCTGCCTCTCACACAGCTTGGACCCTTCTCCCTCCGTGGTAGCCATGTTCCCTGTTACAGTAAAACTGATGTAATGTTTTGGAACAGCTCTACATCCCCCAATAAAAACAGAGTTGTGTGATGGGGACAGCGGTTTCTGCGGACGAGGACATGTTCAAGGGATTTCTCAGGAGCCTCGTCTGTCCTTCACATTTAACTATTTATCACAACTTGCAAAGCGCAAATAGTCCTGGGGCAGCCCTCAGCCTAATTTTAGGGTTGGTAGTAGTAGATTCCATGCTCTTATGTCAACTTGTTTTTCGCCTGTTGCTATTTTCCTTTTTTTTTTCTTTTTTTTTTTTTAACCTCCCTCCCGGCTTCTTTAACCAAACCGTTCAGCACTTAAGAGAATATTGAATCATGTCACAGAAAGAAAAATCATTTTTGTGACCACTTTGCCAATTATGATCCCATGTGGAAAAGGCTTAATGGTTACCAGTGTCGCAGAAACCGGCAATTTCTGGTGATATGTGTTGCACAACGTTTTTACACCCTCCTGACCAAAATCTCTGTGTTATGGAGCCCTGACATAGAGTCCTGATATAGAGTCCCGTCCTCTGCTGCCAACACTGCAATCTTTCCACTGTGGTTTTTAAAACTTGACATAACTCCAAGTGCAAAGTAGAGTAGTTTGACATTTTCAAGTGAACATTCTGCCATCCTGAGAAGGTTACATCATGCTGAGACAGGGGCAGCTTATTGCAACCGCACTGCACTCTTTGGCTTTACAAAAGAGTGATTGTGGCGACTGGGTGGCTTAAACGTGGATGCTCCTCTGTGTCTGGAGCTCTGCTGTATCCTCTCTTTGAAAAGAGGAGACATAAAAGACCATTTTGTCTATGGTAAAAGTGTGATATTACGGTATTACAGCTAAATGGGCCTGACTGTACCTTGAAATCTTGTTCCAGCTCTGCTCAGCAGGTGGCGCCCCAGTCTTTCCCAGTCAATTCTCATTTTGCTCTCATGGGGGCAGTGTTGCTCTGCTGAACCACATGAAACCACATTCCTGCAGTCTGGACTAAGATTGGGAAAAACAAGTTAGGGAGGAATTTAAGAGTGGCTTAAAATGATTTAACCAAAGTAAATCCATTTGTGTGTTTAGAATGACTCAACATCTTGTGCTTTAGGAGTAATTTCTAATCTGAAGTCAAAGTCAACATTTTGAAGGTTAGTGATGAGACAATATATGTACCTGGTGTGAGTAGGCCTACAGTAGGCATTAACTCAATTTTCCATGTGTAGTAGAGTGGAATAGGCTGCAGTTGCACTGTGGAAGTTGATTACGCAACCAGTGGATTCTAAAAATTGTACTGCACTCTGCCTGGACTCTTCTCCGCTCATACTTGTGGTCTCACCCCATCCACAGGGAGAGAGAGGGAGAGGCAGAGTTTCCTTCCATTACAAATACATGTGTCAGCTTCCAAGTGTGGTGGTCCAGAGGCCAGAGCGGTGGCCTTGTCACTGGTAGGTCGTTGGTTCAAACCCCAAGTACTTGGGGAGTTAGGGGTGTCTGAGGAACCATTTCCCTTTCATTTAAATTCAGTCATGGAGGTTTTGAGCAAGGCAGCCCCCAGCATGCTGCTTCATTAGAGGACTCAGGTGTGAATGTGTGTATGGTTAATTTGCTGGAGAACAGCTTGCATGCATAGACGTCCCTTGATAGTTCTACATTCTTTCTCAACGAGAGTAAACCAAAAAAGCAAAACCAACTTCCACAAAATTGGTTGTGTGATTAAAAGAAGGAAAAAAAAAAAGTTTTAGAGGGGTGTGAGGAGGAGGGGGGTTACTGGGGTTGGATTTCAAGGCGTGGTGTTAAAGAATAGGCGGCCAACCGGTGAATGGAAGTTTTTTCGGAGAGGAGAGGAGGAGGCGGCTCCTCGAAAAACTTTGCACCGACTTCAGTTCGCCCCTCCCTGGCCACCGCCACGCATTTATACCCATGCAAAAAGGCTAGAGCGCACAGTGAAGCACTCTGGCTCAGCGCTTCTCGAGGGGAGGACATAAGCTACAACTCAACAATACAAACCTATCCCCTCTTTTTTTCTCTTTCTTCTACGGACTTAAACTGCACATAAACTTTTAAAGTAACTTTTCCACAACCAAAACCAGTCGTGGCACAAACTAACGTTTCCGCACGTCGCGTTCTGGGATCCTGCTCGGTCCTCCATGAAAGAGGGAGTGCGGCAGCAAACTTGGGGAAAAGAGATGTCTGCGACTGTCTTGTCTGCGTTCTACGACATGGACATGCTTTACAAGGTAAACGTTTGATAATATGTGGAGTTGTGTTTGCAATCGGGGTGAAGCACTTATAATTCAACGATAGCTGAATTAGTGTGCTTCAACTTCAGTAGAGTTAGCATGTGTTCAGCTGCAACAAGTTGTCACGTTGCAGGCAAACAGTCTTATACATGCCATGTGGTCAAAATAGTCACATAATTAGTGTTTGAAGTGCATTGACAATCGTTCTTTCCTTTCCTTCAGCAGGATAAAAGCATAAACATGAACGCCCTCCACATCAACAGCATGCTGGACAAGAAAGCGGTGGGGGCTCCGGTGACGACTCCGGGCTCCAGTGGCCCCTTCACACCGGGTTTTTTCCGCAGAAACTCAACCAGCAACGTGGAGGCAATGAACAACGGCAACAAATACTCGATGGGTTCATACAGCAGCCTGAAAGAGAACACACCGAGCAGCAGCAACAGCAGCAGCGCCACGGCCCTTATGAACAAGGAGAACAAGTTCCGCGACCGCGCTTACAGCGACAACGGAGACCGGGGCGTGCTGCAGCAGAAGCCCGGCTCTCAGATCAACTCCACCCGCTACAAGACTGAGCTGTGCCGGCCCTTCGAGGAGAACGGGTCGTGCAAGTATGGGGAGAAATGTCAGTTCGCTCACGGCTACCACGAGTTGAGGAGCTTGTCCCGCCACCCTAAATACAAAACGGAGCCGTGCCGCACCTTCCACACCATCGGTTTCTGCCCCTACGGTCCCCGGTGTCACTTTATCCACAACGCCGACGAGCGCCGGCCCGCTCCGGCCGCCAACGCTAACATGCAGGCAGGAGAGTCCAGGTCGGCTCGCGAGCTGTGCGGGTACGGCCAGAGGGATGTCCTGCCGCAGCAGCTCGGCTACACCCAGAGGGACAGACCAAAGCTTCACCACAGCCTCAGCTTCTCCGGCTTCTCCAGCCACCACGGACTCGAGTCTCCCCTGCTCGACAGTCCCATGTCCCGGACCCCACCACCACCCAACACCGCTTCGTCCTGTACCTCCACCTCCAGCTTCTACGACGATGTGCTTTCTCCCAACTCCGTGTCCTGCATCAACAGTGCCTTCTGTTTTCCCGGACAGGACTTAAAAGCCTTACTGGCTCCCCTGGCTGTGCACACCCCCAGCGGCTACACCAACAACCACTCCACCGGTGCCTACTACGGGAACATGCAGAGCAGCGTGTGCCCGCCCTCCCCTCCGACCTACAATATGAGCCACTTGCAGGCGCTGCGCCGCCTCAGCGAGTCACCGGTGTTCGAGCCACCTCCCAGCCCGCCGGACTCGCTCTCTGACCGTGAGAGCTATGCGAGCGGGTCCCTCAGCTCTTCCGGGAGCCTCAGCGGCTCCGAGTCCCCGAGTCTGGACGCTGGAAGACGTTTGCCAATCTTCAGCAGGCTGTCGATTTCAGATGACTAATCATGTTTTGTTTTCATATGGATTTATGGACGGGTAAGGCAGGGTGGTTAAGGAGCCAGGCCAGGGGGTGTCAGTGAGTGAGGTAGACTGTCCTTCAATCAGAGGATTCTGGTTAAGTCCCCTCACCCCCAGCCCTCCACCCCATTTCAGCAACAACCACCCTGCCGAAGTGCCTTTTGAGTAAGACATTGAATCCCTACCAGCTCCAGTGGTGCTGACCCTGCTCTGACCTCCCTGGAGGGGGGCAAGAGAAGATTTCACCCACAGGGATCAATAAAGCTTCAGTTTAAAGTGTCCTTGACCTGGCATTAATTTAGTATATTTTTTTTCCTTCCTTGTATGTAATATAGCTGTATTAAAACTTAAGATAGCAAACAGAAGGCATTCCATCAGTGCCTTGCCCGAGGGCCCATGGCAGCCCCCTCTCCCTTTTGCTCTATCAGACAAGCCACACTTTTCCTAGGATTAGATGTGTGGGTAACATGACTTGACAAGAAGAAGAGACTCTAAGCAGTTTTCAGATTTCCTCTCATCCTGCCAAGAATATGCCTTGACTCAAAGTAACATTTTTTCTTTATCAAAGTGTGTGTGTGTGTGTGTTTTTTTTTATTTTTCTTTTTTTCTGAAAGCTTCAACTTCCATTCCAGATCTGTCTTCTCCCAGCGCCACCCAGTGGTCCGTTTGGTTAGTCTAGTTTGTTGCTTGGATAAAAAGCGCTCTTGAGTTGGGTTTGTTTGGGGAAATCACTGCTGATGGTTGAATATATATTTTTTTAGCTGTTTTTGAGTGATTTGCATAGCTGTGCATAACTGGCTATGGACTATTTAACTTATTTATTATCTTGTGAAAAAAGTATAGGCTACATTGGTAATTTGTGTCCATACTGTATTTATCAAGTATGATGAAGCAATAGATCTATATTCTTTTATGTTTAAATTATGATCGCCATTATTAATCTGCATAAAGTGGAGTGTATGTTCTTTTCACAGTAATATATATATTTTGTTTTTTTTTCTCCTTGTTTGTAACTTCACTTGGTTATTTTTATTGTAAATGAGTTAAAAAAAAAAAAAACTTAATTTAAGAGAACGTATGTGATATTTATTTCATTAATTTTGTTTCCTTGTTTACGTTTATTAAAAAAAAAAAAAGGTTTGCGTGATTGCTGTTTGCTCCCAAGGTTGTATCAGTGCTGTAGAAGGCTTTTTATTTTATTTTTTTTTTGGAGGATCCCTATTTAGATATTTCTGTAGAATGTATAAACAATGTGGTTGTACAGACCGTCCAAACCTTACTTCTTTTGTTGATCTAGATCAGTGACAAAGAACCCAAGTCAATAAATTAACCAAAAAAGTATTTTTGTTTTCTCTCTGTTTGCACGAGGTCACACTGTGATTCCAGCCACGTGCTAAAGAATGTAGCAATCCCTTGTGCCCCAGTATTATTGTGTAGTGCCTATGGGGTTCAATATCTTGACATGCCTTAAAATTAACCAAATAAAGTATTTTTCCTACATGGCATCTTTTATACACATTGTTGAACTGAATGTAGTGTTGGATTCTGAAACTTTTTTTTTTTTTTTTTTTTTTTAAAGGTTGTTACCACTCAGACACTCTGATAAAAAAACAACCGCAATCTTTCTAAATCCCCATTCCTCTTATTTTCATTTCCTTTTGCTCTGTTTTCTTTTATTTTTTTTTTTTATATATATTGAAATCTAGTCTGAGTCTTGAGTTTGCTGGAGAGGGAAGTGGATGAACCCGTTTGGTTTGTACATAGTAGGTACAGGGGGATGCGCACTATGTACTTTTGACTACTTTATCAGAAGTAAAGCTTTTTGAATGTAACAAAAAAAAAAACGGACAAAAAGACAACGATAGTTGTAATATTTTTTTTGGGGGGGGGAGTCAGTTCACTACAAATTGAGTGTGAGACTGTTAACTTTGTACTGTACATTTTTTTTGTAGTTCTCCCAATAAAAATCATCTTGGAAAAAAAAAAGCTCCACACTGTCGAGCTGTGATTTCTTTGCGTTTGAATGTAACGATGCAACAGGTGGGACATGGGGATAAACATGATGCTGATGTTCAGGAGCAGAGCTGCAGAAAGTGGGACACTTTGCTGCTCACAGAAATGCATCAGATGTTACAGCACAACTCTTGTATTCCTCTGCCAGTGGAAAAAAGCCTGGAGACAGGAGGGACTGAGTCTGTCCTGGGCACAGTAGAGCCCCAGCTGCCTTGTGCAGGGGGGGGCTTCTCCTTAGTATACAGTAAAAGCACTGACCTGTTAGTTTCCAGAGAAAGGCATGTCCCTGAATCCCATCTCCTGTCAAACAAAAAGGGAGATAAAGTGAACTGTAGGTGGGCTCTGGTACAGAAACAATCAGATTCTGAAAGCTCATTATGAACATGAAAAGGCAACACCACAAAAAAAAGCCCTGAATAAACTGTATGTAATATTACATAATCTGTAATGTTCTGTTATAAACAGAGGTCGATGAGCGATATGTCTGCACCACCTGAGGAATGAAGTCTGGAATTTTAAAATGGAAAATGTTTAGGAGCCCAGATCCTCAGGAAAGCCTGTCGAATCTGTCGGTGGCTCAGTGTGTCTGGATCCTTGCCATCAGCATAAGATTTTAATCTTTTAATACATTGTGTGTTATGATCCTTTTTTTTTCTGATATAACGTACACTGGCACTCACCAAACATCCCTCATTCCCCAGAGACCAGCCACTTGAAGTATATGTGAAGATTAACCAGTGGTGGAAGATGAAGTCTGATCCTTTAATTTAGTAAAAGCACCTACACTATACTAGAATGTAAATATGAGTCATGCATTCAAAATCTTGCCTATATAAATAAAAGTACATCAGTATCATTAGCTAAATGTACTTAAAGTATTAAAAGCAAAAGTATTTGAGCGACATACGTTATATTAGATTGGTAATGCAGAGGTGTTTTATTGTAAAGCTATTTTGATCTTCTTTATATAAAGTTAGGTAGTTTAGTCCAGTGGCTCCCATTGTAGTGTAGTGAGCATTGTATTAGGGAGGAAAAAAGAAGCAACAATTCATGTTTACACAAACTTGTATTTTATGGACTTTTTGTGTGTGAACTATTAGATATTTTGTTAGTTATTTGAAGGAGACTATCTGATGGGGGGGTGTCTCTTTGGTGGATCTGCATACCACTCGTGGCAAAGCGTTTGGAATCCTTAAGGTTACATTTTAAACAATGTTTGTAAGTTTATCATGTATGTTTTTAACGTCAAATCCTAATTTGAAAAGTCAGACTGCTGCTGTCTCTATATGTAATGGAGTAAAAAGTACAATATTTCCCTCCGACATGTAGTGCAGAAGAAAATGGAACTATGCAAGTACAAGTACAAGTACTTCAACATTCTACTTAAGTACAGTACTTGAGTAAATGTACTTTCCATCATTGAAAACTAATCTCAGTCCAGTGGTGGAAGAAGTATTCAGATCCTTTCTTTAGGTAAAAGTACTAATACCACACTGTAACAATACTCTGTAAAGTCCTGCATTATGAAAAAAAAAACAAAAAAAAAACAGACAAAAAGGCTGAGTAAAAGTACGTAAGTATTATCAGGAAAATGTACTTAAAGTATAAAAGTACTCAATGCAGAAACATCCTCACATTTTAGAAACTGGGAAAAACAGTTCTGTCAATCAACTGTTTAATTGGCTAATCATTTCAGCTGGACTTGTATATTGTTGGGTAGTTTAATTTATAATAAAACATCGTATTTTATATAGGCTACTACATGTGTTTTGTGTGCAAAAATCTTACTTTGTAAAGTAACTAGTAAGTAAAGTTGTCAGGTATAATGTAGTGGAGTAAAAAGTAGCCTATACAATATTTCTCTCTGAAATGTGGCGGAGTGCAAGTAGAATTTAGTGGAGTAGAAGTAGAATGTAGTGGTAGTGGAGTAGAAGTAGAATGTAGTGGAGTAGAAGTAGAATGTAGTGGAGTACAAATAGAAAGTGGCATATGAGAAAAGACTCAAGTAAAGTACAAGTAAGTAGCCTACCACAAATTTGCACTTAAGTAGTAGCCTACTTGAGTAAATGTAGCCGTAGTTACTGTACATTCCACTTTAACCATAACGCGTCTAGGAGGTAGGTTTTGCAATGCGAGAGAAAAGTGGTTAGTAGTAAAGGACATATACTGTAGGAGGTCATTTTTTTCCCGACTTTTCGACCGCAGCCTCTGACAGTCAGACAACGCATATCACATGACCATGCTGGGCATGCGCGTGCCGGTGTAAACAGGAAGCAGGTTGTCTAACGGTTGAAAACCATGGATGTATAAGTTCAAAAATACAGAAAATACTTTGGAGAAAGAACAACAATGGCGAAAATTAAGACCAGGGATGTATTAGCATGGACCAACGACGAGGTGGAAGGAACTGTTAATGAAAGGTATGTAAGCCTAACGTTACCTAACCGATACGTTTGACTGATGTGGATCTTCGTTTCCAATGTATTTTTGATGATTAACTCTGTAGCTGTAAATGTGTTTCTACTACCAGTCACTTGAGCTGGTAAAGCAGGGACGGAGGTGCAGCCTGTAGCAGGGCAAAACACAGCCACCCGCTGCCCTGACTTGTGTGTCACATTCAGTCACGTCTAGACCAAATAAAGGCTGTGGCCTACATGTTAGTGTTGTTGTGTGATTTCCAGGGGCCTTTAAAAGAGGAACTGTTTTTTTGCAGTCTATTCTGCGAAGTTATCAGTGGTAGCAAAGGCATTAAGAAAATACAAGGCCCAGGAGTCATGGAGTGCCTGGAGTTCACGCCAAGATAAGGCAGGCTGATAAGGGCCCGGCAAATATTTACTGTGTCCTCAGGGTTTCATAATGAAGTGTTTATCAGAGCAGAGCCAAAGTGCTTCACAATGCGCCGGGCCCTGCCAAGTAGGATCCATGTACCTGTGACTCAGTGTGTGTGTGTGTGTGTGTGGGAACATGAGTGAGTGTGGCGCGGTGTGTCAATCAACAAACCAACATAATGTATTACATATTTAACGTTCATATTTCGATAAAAGACATGTCTATAAAGCGTTATCAATATAAGGATGTGTATGTAGTGGTGTCCGTGTGTGTGTGTGTGTGTGTGCACGCAGGGGTCTCGCTGGTTAATGGATCTGGAGCTCCTACAATGAGAGGAAACACTCTCTGACTTGTGATTAGGGCAGGAAGAGTCCCACTTCCTGGCCACCACCCATTTCCACCTCTTCTTCGTCCTGCTGTTTTTCCTCCTCCTTCAGCTTCCCCTCTCCTCTGTAGTGGCGGCTTCTAGAAGTTACTATTTGTGTTCCATTGCTGCACTGGGAAGCTCGGCTCGTCCTGGTATTGTTTTGGCACGCTAAGCCCAGACCCGGGGTCAAGTCGTAATAGCACAAGCGTTTTTTGACTTTGTTTTAGTCTACATGCGGGCCAGATGGGTGGCGTTTTGCCAAATAGAGCGGCGGTTGTTAATCATTTTTGTGTCAAAAACCACCCAATTAAAGATAAGGCCCTAGGCTTTGTTTTTATTGATTGAGTAATGATGTAGATTAGAAGATTACTGAGATTTAAGTGAACTCTGCCTATTTTTAATTAGGTATAATTGCTACTTATAATTAAAGTGTAGACAATTTATCATTTTTAGCAAGGATCTAAAGACCCCTCCTGTTTCCAGGGCCCTGAGCCACTGGTGTCATAAATCACTGAAAAGTCCCGTCTGTAAGCTTATCTGTGATTCACAACTTTATGTGACACTATTCTGGCTTCACGATAAAACACTGTGTGTGTGTGTGTGTGTGTGTGTGTGTGTGTGTGTGTGTGTGTGTGTGTGTGTGTGTGTGTGTGTGTGTGTGTGTGTGTGTGTGTGTGTGTGTGTGTGTGTGTGTGTGTGTGTGTGTGTGTGTGTGTGTGTGTGTGTGTGTGTGTGTGTGTTCCTGTTTAACTATATTAAATAGCTTTGTGGGGCCAAAATGCTGGACTCCACAACTTTAAAGGGCTGTTTGAGGGTTAAGACTTGGTTTTAGGATTAGGGTTAGAATTAGGTTATGGTTAGGGTGAGGGTAAGGGTTAAGGTTAGGCATTTAGTTGTGATGGTTAAGGTTAGGGTAAGGGGCTAGGGAATGCATTATTTCAATGACGAGTCCCCACAAAGATAGTGAAACGCACTTTGTGTGTGTGTGTGTGTGTGTGTGTGTGTGTGTGTGTGTGTGTGTGTGTGTGTGTGTTTTTTTGTCACCCAACTGGCACTACTTCAAGGTTCGAACAAGCATACAGTTGTTAGACATTCTGGCAGCATTCAATTAAAATGATTCTAATGTTGACTTAGAAGCTTATTTGATTACTGTTGTAACAGGTAATTAGAGGCAAGTAATATCTGAGTCTTTGGCTTTGAGAGGCAGGAGTCCTGTGAGACCTGATGATGAATAATGACAATGTCTTAAGACTTTTATATTGACAGTTGACAATAGATCAATTGACTACATGCAATGTGAAAGCTTTTGCTTGTATTGATAAACCTACAGAGAATAATCATCTCTAGAGGGTGTTTAATGTCTTTTAGCGCATAGTTTTTGCTTTGTGGCCTGCAGCTTTACTGGTTCTGTCTCACCACTCTCATTAACCTGGTTTTCAACGTTTCAATGTTTTTGAATGTGCTGTTATCCTGTATGTGCCACTTGTGGCCACAGTGGCTGCTGTTCTGCAATAGCTACTGTACGAGTCTTGATTTACGTTTAATTCACAAGAAAAAAGAATCCAGTTCCAGAATGTATAAGAATGATGTTTTACTGTTGCTGATGTTATCTCTCCTCAGTTCTCACCATTCAGTAAGTAAAAAAATGGCCCAAAATGACCACATATCTGCGATCTTGGTATAGAATATCTAATCAAATTGGTCAATAGCATAATACAGTAAGGGTACATTTTGTATTTCCTATGAGTGGAAACTATGATGGGAGTGATCGACATTTGCAGACGATAATAAAATCCATGTCTCTTTGCCTAAGCCTCAACAGTTTTACAGTTACAGTTAATTACAAGTTATGAGCAGTGATGCACTGGAGACTCAATTACTCACCTGTTTAGCCCGGCACAAATATTTCTGATGTAACTTCATTTCATATAGTATGAAACTCTTCTAAAAGTCTGAATATATAACCAGTATAACCACTGGCAGGAGCTCACAGTTTACCTCAGCTTTCAGTTCACTACTCACCTAAACTCACCAGTTCACCTTGTTCATAAGTGAGGAGCTGAAAACATAATCTTGACTTTATTTTCAGGAAGCAGCCTCCGGCCCCACAGTCAGCTGAGGTGACCAGCCCCCCCCCCATCCCCCCAAGCTGCCGCAAGCTAAGCTAATGTAAGCCACAGTGCACAGATGCTGAATAAGGTTATATTGTTTGCCCAGTGGATTTGAAGTCCGGTGATGGTCAGAGGCGATGGGGGGGTGGAGAGGGTGGAGATGTACGGGGCGGAGGGACTTGGACGAGTCAGGTCACGTTCGTCCGCCGCTGCTCGGTCCGCCACGCTCCTCTCTCCCTGCCGAGCTGTAAATATTTACAGAGCATCTTGCGAGACGTGTGTGTGTGTGTGTGTGTGTGTGTGTGTGTGTGTGTGTCAGATGAGGTAGGCTACTTCCCTTGGTCTCTCCACAGTTTACTAACACTGGCCCCTGGCTCTTGTTCAGGCACCGGCTCTGAGCTCCATCTATGAATCAACCAGTGAGAGAAAGGCACCTCACTCTACCTTCCCTGACCCCTCTGCAAATGACCGAGAGAGAAAGATGGGAGAAGTGTTTGTTTGCATCGCCCCACCCTGTATACGAGGCTAGGGCGCTGACATCACGTCTTCGTGGATGGAACGTTCTCATAAAACATGTTTTCTTTCCCAATGTAAACAATACAGAGGGTGTAAATACCATTAAGTCCCCATTAAGCCAGGCTGGTTTTAGGCATGCAGCTCTGTATAAGGATGTTTGCAGATTCATGCAGCCCAGACTGAGCACATGGGCGGAAGTTTCACTGTGGTATGGTTAAGGTACACACACATGCCAACCTGGACTGGGTCTAATTCTGTCTCTGGCTGCTTTATTTCAGAGGTCAGAATATTTTTGGCTGCCCTTTTAATCTGCTACAGAGACCACGATAAACTTAAAATACAAGATAAGGCACTGTTACAAAAACCTCCCAAATCCATGCATGAAAAGGCTAATTATCCCTTGACAAATTAAGGTTGTAAAAATATCATTATAAACAATGGCTTTATCATCTCAAAATAGATTAAATGAGCTCTTGTTTGTAAAACATAAATATGTCAATTTTCTCCCATTACTTTATCGAAGATGCTACAGAAAGGCGACAAATTAAAGGAAAAGACTGGATAAATGAGTTAAGAAGTGTAAGAAATGTTTCCATACAGGGCTAACTAATAAAAAAGGGTAGTGCTCATACCAGACCAGGTGAGACTGTAGCTGCAAATCCTGTGAGTGCACTGAACCCAGCAATGGTGTGTTCTGTTGTGTATAAATTCAACTTTTAATGTGTAAGAGAACGGGTGTGTTATTTATTCTTTCAAAAGTTGCGTATTCCATCCATCCATCCATCCATCTTCTTCCGCTTATCCGGTAACGGGTCGCGGGGGTAGCAGCTCCAGCAGGGGACCCCAAACTTCCCTTTCCCGAGCCACATTAACCAGCTCCGACTGGGGGATCCCGAGGCGTTCCCAGGCCAGGTTGGAGATATAATCCCTCCACCTAGTCCTGGGTCTTCCCCGTATTGTCACTTTAAATGCTAACACATAGTGTGTCAGTAGCACAAGAGTCCTAAAATCAGCACTACCAGCTAACATTAGCCACCATAAGCTAGTGGTCAAACCAGACCAACTGTAGCAGCCAAACCCCAGAGTGTACTAAATTGAGCCAGGGTGCGTATTGTTGCTGATAAATTCAACCTTTTATTTCTAAGAGGAACAGTATGTAATTTCCTCTTTAAAACATACATAGTCTCACATTAAAGGGCAATTCCGGCACAAAATGAACCCGCGGGGTACGACGAACGCCATGCAACCGGTAACCAGTAACGTAGATCAAGCACGGCGTTCGTCATTCATGACTGTTTTCCCAAGATGGCGCCTGCTTGTATACGTGAACGCTACTGTCTCTATAATCTATCTTTTCTCAATGCTTCAGTTTACATGTAGGGACCCTCATTATGCTACCGGGGAGGTGTGGTGCTATTTTGAGCCTTGTTAGTGGTATAGAAATAGCGATTTCTTTTTACTTTCGCGTGCCCCGACGACTAGCGTTATAAGCTAATTAGCGGTTTGCGCTAAAACTGGACACATTCGATTAGCATGAAAACAAATCCCAGAGAACGGTCAACTCGGTACATGTTATTAACTCCTAGATTCAGTTTGTGCCGGATTTGTCCTTTAAGTCAAAGAGATTACACCTTTTTTATAAAAAAAAAAAGTGTAATGTTGGCCAGTAACCAGCAAACGTCTACAGTATCTTGTCAGCTAGCAGCTTTAATAACAATCCCTGGAAATAACAATCCCTATCTCTGTGCTATATGTGTCACTCACTCTACCTGCTCAGCTTTTGCAGCCCAGCATAACAACGGTCTAAAACTCACACAAGGTGAGGAGGAAGAGACGGTGGACAGGCGTGCAAGTCTCAGGCCTGGGTATTTGAGAGACCCAGCTGTAAAATTTAACATGTCCTATCTAGTTCAGTAAGGAGCTTTACTTAGACCAGGCGCGGCCTACAAAACACGTGATTGGCAGCCGAGCTCGGAGGGCGATAAGGAAGGATCTGTGAGACGAGAGGGCGGGTCCGCTGTAGAAGTGAATGCTGTGTTGACACTGCGTACGTTTGGCCTACTTTTTAGTTTCTGGCCAGTGGAGTTAAAGGCAGAGAAAGCCACACGTGAAATCTCAATCGCAATGAATGAAGCTGCACGGTCAGCACTGCGGGGTTTTTTGAGAGCAGAGAGTGAGAGAAAAAGGAGTAAAATTATGGAGTATGGCAATAAGTGGGGAGATTGACATGAACATATTTAATGGGTGTTTATTTGGAGAGCACCTTGGCATTGAGCATGTGCCTGACTTCTTCCGTTTGCCTTTTTACTCGGTAAACACTTTTCAGCATGGAAGAGAATCCCTGAGGTCAGTGTGTGTAGGTTTGCGCGAGTCCGTCCGTCTGTCCGTCCATGAGTGTGTGTGTGCGTGTGTGTGTGTGTTTATGAGTCAATGTGAATGTCCGTGTACCCGTGCAACACCGGGTAATTACATATAATCATCCAAAATGTTTATACTGTACAAATAGCCTAACTATGCAGAGTGAGTGAGTGGCTGTGTGGGACTGGTATAGCTGGCGTTGTGAATGAGCCCGGCCGCTCGGTGATTACCCAGGCTCAGGTCCAACCTCAGATTGTCATGCAGCTAGACAGAGGGCCTGCTTAACTTTCTTTATGACCACCATATCCATATGGCACTATACACCACATCATAAAGACATACTGTATAATGTAGTCATCATCGGTCCGTATGGCCATGCTTACAGTAGAGGCCAGGGGAAGTGTGCCCTGTCAAGGTTTAACCCCAGAACTGTTTTTTCCAATTAGTCCAGTCACATTTTCAAACTAATCCGGTTGTGTAACACATGCTCCTTATTAAACCGGCTCTGATACACACCTGCCAAATAAGAATCATGTTAAATCTCGTATTTGTTATGATGCATACTGCACTGTACAGTACGCCAGTGTCATTGTATGGCTCTCATTTAGCATTTCATTGCTAATCAGTGCCTGATGAATCATGTCCTGTCTGAAACATGGTTTGCATTATTTCTGTGTAATCACAGAACATTATACTGTTCTCGGATTGTACTTGGAAAGGTTTTGGACTTCTAATTCTTTCTTTTTTGAGTATGTTTTTTCTTAGGCACGCAAGCAGCATGGCTCTAGGAAAGGCAATGTTGGTCCACCACTTTGGTCCAGACTCAAATATCTCAGCATTCCAACTATTGGATGGATTACACTTGTTGCAGATACAATGGACCCCAGAGGATGAATCTTAATGACCTTGGTGGTCATCTCCATGGACTGGCGCAACATTTTGAGCTGTAATTGGTACCCTGAGGTACCAAATATGGCACAGATATTTGATGGTGTCCTGAGTATAAACTGTAATAACTTAAAACATTTTAAGTTGACCTACCTAAACATCTGGCTGGCTGTAGACCCTTTGTTTCCTGGCAACAAGTTATTAGTGTCAATGTCAACTATTTATACAGAGTCAAGGCACTCTGAACCTTTGTATGATTATCATATGTATCTATAATCTTCTTGCATGTTGATGTTATGCATCACCTGGTATCCATTAGGCAGTATAAATACATTATGAATGCTCATTAGTACATCTGAAAAAAATAAAAAAGAAGGTGTCTCTGGCTCGCAGAGGTAGAGAGTTCAGAGTGCCTTTGAGGTTTGACCTGCATCTGGCAGAAAGTTAAAGGGGGCTAAGGGTCGCCTAGTTCCGGATGTGGTGCTGGTAAGTCCATGTGTATCTCTCTATGTGTGTATGTGTGTGTGCTAACAAAGGAGGAGGGGTGTCGGTTAGTACTTCTCGGTCTAGTTGCGGTGCTCTTACTCACGTCCATATTTCATATCTGCGGCTTTCAAACAAAAGCCGTATGTTGATACAATCTGCTGGCCAGCCAGAGGAAATGAGTGTTTGTGTGCTCACTAATGATGTTTCTATTTCTCTTTCTAATGCGATCCAGTTTTTTCCACTGAGCTCATTAGATTACCCCATTTCATTTCTCAACATAACCGCACATCTCTTTTTTTTTTTGGCAGAGAGTTTCATCATACTCATGTCATCACTGCTTATTTCCTTCAGAAACCAGTTGTGTTTGTTTGTCCTCCACCGCCTCCACCTGTATTGTTTCCCAATGTAAACAATACCGAGGGTGTAAATACCATTAAATCCCCGGGCCAGGCTGGTTTTAGGCATGCAGCTCTGTAAAAGGATGTTTCCAGATTCATGCAGCCCAGACTGAGCACATGGACGGACGTTTCACTGGTATGGTTATTGTATTCTCACTTCAAATGCTAACATCATTTAATCACCATTCAAGTTAGCGCTAAACCCGAAGTAGCCGGCTCGGCCGGCGGACGTCTCTAGTGCGTCTGCTCTACAGAAATAGTGCCAATCATCTGGGTAATTTTCATATGGGGCAGTTGAACTTTTTGGGCTTCATGCACCACTGAGCAACTCTCATAGGAATGAATGAAGCACAATATCGACTGACATGATAAGGTCCTTAAGGTGGTTCCTGTCAAAATGTAGTTTGACTTTGATATAGTTCATTGCATATTGCATTAAGGGTGGACAATTTTTTTCCGCCTGGGGCTCCATTGCAGGTTACTCTATCCATGGCAGTTGAAAATCGTTACAAAAGAAAAGTGTATCTGTATTGGCCATTGGAAACCCATTCAGGCTTTACAACAACTTCCATGTGCAGGAAAAGCAAACCTGCGGTGGCCTTACGGGTCCGTGTACTTGGCGGCCAACGGATTTTCGTTTTGAAAGGAAAAAAACAAAAACGAAAAACGGCCAGTTTCCCAATTACCATTAGTAAATAGGAAAACAAAAAACGGAAAACAACCCATTATTCGTTTTTTGTTTTGATATTAAAAAAACGGAAAACGAAAAACAATCTCATTATCCGATTGTCTTTGATGTATTTGTAGATGGAACTCGGAAATTAAAATGTGTGTATAAATCTTATTCCTTTGTCAGTACCCGATCCGTACCGCCTGTAAAATCCGTTCTGTGCACTGCCTGATCAGTTCTACGCTTGCGCGAACACCGGCAAACTTCACAGCTCTATGCACGCGTAAGGATGTTTGGACATTCCCGGTTACCGGAAGAAAACATTAGACAGTGACAGTAGACCGTTATGATGGCAGAGATGAAGTTTACAAGGTGTTTGCTGGAGTTGCCTAAAGTATCTGTTAATGATATACGGAGGGTTGTCTGGCCATCCAGTACAAGACCATGTAGCAAATGAAATAAAGGCTTCAAATTTTACGTTTCATCATTTCTTTGCAACTTTGAAGGTAATTTGCTAACGCTAGCTAGCCTGAGCTAGAAGCCTTGCTTTGGTGTTTTAAGTCACGACTCCGTCCTGCTTCAGGTTAACCATGCTTTTAATAAAGTTTAAGCATGTGTATACCTCTCACTATGTGTTTGTACTTTTATGAAAGTATCAGGTTGTTTTACCTGATACTTTCATAAAAGTACACAAATGAGATCTCTGTGAGAGACCAGCTAACTCCTAGCAAACTATTATGTAGCTCAATGCTGGACATTTCACCCCTAATTCCGGTCACTTTACTGTATTTGTATTTGTTTAGTATTTGGTTTAGAAGCCTTTATTGGTGATTTTTACGGTACAAAGTCCTGCTACATACGTACATAGCTAGCTATATGCTCCGCTATGTCGCGTTAGCATGCAGCTACAATAGTTAGCTATGAGTATGCTAACGTTAGATTGTAGTGGAACGAAGCAGCACTTTCTAACGTCACACTACACAACACAACACTACACAATCGGACATGTTTCAGCAGGAATGTGACCCGGAATTGGGGAGAATTTAACAACATTGCCAGCTAAGATGACCGTTAGCATGTAGCTACTATAGTGTTTACTGCCGTTGGCATGTAGCTACTATAGTGGTATACAGCAGTGGTGGCTGGGAGAGCTGTCATCCCATCTTCAAAAGGACACTTATGTACGTTTACACTTCATCGCATTAATAATAGACAGTCTATGGTTATTAGTCAAGACGAAGTATTAAAGGTAAAAACATTAACGTAAACAACACAACAACGATGTCGCTACACGGTTTTGGATCAGTGACAAGTTTCGAATGTTTGTAGCTATGACTATTGTATAATAAAGATTTAATAAAAAAAGATTTAATAAAAAAGTTGTAATGTTTGGTCGTAAAGTGTTAAAGTGTTCGAAAAAATACCAATGCAAAATTAAGGAATACGACTTATACACACGTATTTTAATTTCCGAGTTCCATCTACAAATACATCAAAGACAATCGGATAACGAGATTGTTTTTCGTTTTCTAATATCAAAACAAAAAACGAATAATGGGTTGTTTTCCGTTTTTTGTTTTCCTATTTACTAATGGTAATTGGGAAACTGGCCGTTTTTGTTTTTTTCCTTTCAAAACGAAAATCCGTTGGCCACCAAGTACACGGACCCTTACGCCGGAGGTCTCGGCTGTGTTTGTACGCCAACGGAACTGATAATTGGCAGCATCTGTCATTTCCACAAATTCACTGCTAGGAGTCTTACTGTATAGATCTCATCCACCCACCACTGCCCACCCTCTCCATCTGCAGTGTGCTGCAGGCGGACACAGGTCCTGGAGCTGCGGCAGCCGGCCGGTCCTCCCATCAATGCCTCCTTTAAGGGTCAGTGGAGCAGGGCTGCAGCACAGACCACCTTTATCCAGGCCTCTCAGGACACTCATTCATACACCAGAGAGGGGGAGCTATCTGCAGCAACACACACACACACACACACACACACACACACACACACTCTGAGCAAAGCCTGTATATGTGTGTACTTGCTTACTCAAACACCATCGGGGAGCGAGAAAACACACTTCCTGCACTCATTCGCAGACTCCGTATGTGCATCTGTGTCTGTGTGTGTTTTTCATCTGGTGCTATGCATACACACACCTCTGTTTACTGTAAATAAAGATAGATTTCATTTTATAAACAAATTCATGTTTATTTGAATGATCAATCTCAAACTTATGCTTGTGTGTAGCCATTTAGGAATTTATTTTTCTTTTTTTTTTTCTTTTGGTAAACTCCATGCAGCCGCTTCTCTAAAATGACCGGCAGATAGAGTTGACTGTTTCCCATGAAGTTTACCCGGCAACAGTCAGATTTCTTAATGGTGCATTTAACTCTAATTAATGAAGAAATTAGTAGTTAGATGAGTGATAACCACCCTTGCCCAAATTCACTGTTTATTTGGGTTGGACACACACACACACACACACACACACACACACACATAGTGCGTGGCACTATCTTTGTGGGGACCCGTCATTGACATAATGCATTCCCTAGCCCCTTACCCTAACCTTAACTATCACAACTAAATGCCTAACCTTAACCCTTACCCTCACCCTAACCATAACCTAATTCTAACCCTAATCCAAAAACCAAGTCTTAACCCTTAAGCGGCCCTTTTAAACTTGTGGGGTCCAGCATTTTGGCCCCACAAAGCTGTCTGTACCCCACAAGTATACTGTATTCCCAGTTTTTGGACCCCACAAATATAGTTAAACAAGAACACACACACACACACACACTAGCCTTAATAATCTCTTATTTAAAGTGACTATATGTAACTTTTAAATACTTCTGAAACTGTAATTTTTCATCTGATGATCATAAATGACCTGTAACAGCAAATGAGACCAACACTGAAAAGAACGCTATTTTTATGTAGTTTTTATTAATGCCTTTGCCCCGGTCCGATTGTTCCCACAAAGTCACAAAATGATTTACGTCAGGTAGACGGCGCTACAGAGCACACAATCTGACAGGTCACAGATTTCATTGTAACACCGGAAAAGCCTGTGTTAGTGAGTATCCAGCCAGGTAAAAGGTAGCAGGAGATGTCTTTATATAGGCCTAATTGTATTCTAATTGTATTTTAGAAGTTATCTGAGTAAGTTATGGCTGAAGGAAATTTTGAATTTGAAAGACAACGTTCGAAACCCGAATCAATCTCGGTTGGGCTATCAACAGATGGAGACAAATACGGGATTGTAAATGATTCAAAAACGTCCCAGAATTGGCCCTCAGGTATGTAAAATGTCTAGTTCATTCATAAAATCACTTTACAATGCGCGATGTGGTTGTACATCAGTAGCCGACATTAAATTACATCCACCTTCCATTTAGAGCGGATGTTTTATTTCTTTTAGTCCGTGTTTGTCTTGGCCTACTATTTTCTTTCTCTTTTCTGTCCCCCTGTAGTTGTGTAAAGCGTCCGTGGGTTTCATGAAATGTACTATATTAATGTAAGTTATTATTACGTTGGTTGCTACAACAATCTCTTAATGCTTTGGCTCGTGACCCAGTGACAGTGATACCTGGTTTAGCTCACGAGACATCCAGGCTAAGTATGCAACACTTGCAACGATGCATCTGTAACGTATTCTCTTAATGTAAATGAATGACTTTCTGTCTGAGCAAAATATTCATCGCGACTATATTATATGACCTCTCGGTAACGCTAACGCAGTATTCTACAGTGGACAATACAGCACCGTAAAGAAAAGAGCTTTACGACAGCAAGCTTAGTAAAAACACTACCGCTTTTGTCCAAAGGGGCCGCTAGAATCAACACAAACTAAAAGTTACATATAGCCACTATAAAAAGTTGAGTCACTTTATAAACACACAGTCAGAATGGCCTCAAATCACCCCGAGTCCAAACAAAACCAGAAAGTGGATGAAAAATGTGTCCTAAAACAAAGGAAAGTGGATTTTTTTCCTAGTTTTTTTTTTGTAACCATATTCACTAATTCATAAATTGTGCGTCACATATATAGAGATATGTCTCATTCTACCTTGATTTAAAATGCTCAACTGCAATGAAAACAAGACTAGTTTCACTCCCGCTAGCTGCTGTTTACTTTGCTGTTCAAGTTCTGATGGCAATAAAGGACATAATGACAGATGGTGAGTCATTAGGCCTGAAGAGTGTAGACTGCTGGACCACAATCTGCCTCTCTCATTCCTGCTTGTGTGTCACTATTGTACAATATATCAGTTATTTACCCAGACCTTATGCAACATTAATTTCCAAGAGAATCTATTTTGAAAACTCCATAACCCCATTTATTGAAAGCAAGTCACAAGGGTCAGAGTTATGTGATCATGATTTACAGTATTTTTTAATTAAAGAGGGCCTTTCCTTCCACTGAACCACCCTCCAGTCACACGTTCTTATCTGATTGACTGTTATCTAAGCGCTCATTAGTTCCTGCTGTGCCTGTGCAGCATTGCTGGAGTGAAAACTTAAATTAATAAAAAAAAAAAAAAAAAAAAAAAAAAGAGCAGGACAGAGCCACTAACGTACCAGTTAGCCGGACATGCTTATGATTGCATCTTTTAAATCAGACAACAGTTTCATCTATTATTTACTCTTTTGTTTTCAGAAAGATTTAAAAACACAACCCTCTCAAATATTTAAATGGCAATTATTGCTCTGACAGAGCCACATGTGACTAGACTGGGTAAACCCAGCCCGATCTGCCGGCAATTTGATTTTGCCCTGCAGCTCAGGCTGGAAACCTGTACATTTTTCTATCCTGCTTACATTACAAATCTGCGGGGACCAATCACAAACTGGCTTATCCTGGCGCGCTATTAGCGGGTTTAACACGCTGATGATAGAGAAGCGACGGCAAGCAGCTTCAACATGACGGCCACCAAAGCGCAGCAACCAGTTGATGTAAGCACGTCACCCGGATCGTTGGTCTGATTGGTTGAAGGACTATCCAATTGCGTACGGAGTCATTTGAACTATGCCTGTTGATCATGCAGTAGAAAAATACAGAGCAGATTCCCCAGACTAATGTTCAATCTTAAAAGATTGATGGTCTGTTGATAGCCAGACTAACGTGACGGTTGCTAAGCCAAGATCGGGCAGTCGCTGCATGGGGGGAGTTTATATATCACTGAAATAATATTAATGGGAGGCGAACATACCCTCCTCGCCTCATATCCACACAGAAATCCCCAAGGACTTGTGCTCTCCAGAGGAAATGAGAGGGTTGAGATCTCTCGGCTGATAAAGCAGCAAACCTGTCACCGTGTGTTTACACAGCGGCACGTTCTTGCTGCTTCCCAGTGCCGTCGACCGGGCCAGAACTTCCAATTTAAGTCCTTTGCCACTGCTGCTGCTGCTTATTAGAAGGAGCGTTAGATAAACTGTGAAAAAGAGGTCTTCTTTTTTTCATTCCCGGAGAAGTGTATGAAGTCATTCATTACTGGTCAGAGTGTTTTAGCCACTCGTTGGGCTAAACGTCTTGGCATGTGAATTCATATTCATAGAAGTAGTTTCCAGCACTGAGGTTGAAATTTACTGACGGGTTATTTTACTTCCTTGTGAAAGTCCTTCCAGATGAGGTGAGGTTGGCAAAATGTGTAACTTTTCGTTATTTTACAGTTGCCAGAACTCTCTCAAACTTGTTGTATTGTCCCTTTGTATAACGTTATACGAAGTCAGATCATTTTTATGTTATTGGAGAAAACATATCAGCCAATATAATCTAATAAGTTTCACAAATATACAGTGTGGATTTTCTAATCAATATTTTTTATTACCAATGGATCAAATGACTTTGTGTAAAAATTAAAGGGATGGGTTGCTTGTATTGACAAACCCACATAGAAGTGTCACCCACACTGCAGTGCACCTCAGCTCTACAGAGCTTTTTAAGCATCTTTCAGCTCGTTGTTTTGGTTTTACAGCTCGCAACTTTACTGTTACAGCCACAACGGGCAGCTTTTTTCAGCAAAAACAACTTCCAAAACCTAATGTTTCTATGAACTCCGGACAATGTCCGAGGAATCAGGTGCGGACGTTATCACACAATGTAGCACACGACAGGAGATTGTCAGTGTAAGATGCATTCCCACTTACTGGAAATACTCCGTTTGGTTTAGGCAAGGGGGCGGCGCCTGGTAGAGCGTGCAGGAGGCAGGACTGGTCCTCAAACTCTCAAAGCGCCGGTGAAGCCTCCGCTTCTCTAATCGTGCCGTTCTGAGGTGATCCAGTAATCCTGGTCTGTCAAGAAAGAATAAAAACGTTTCTTAGATCATTTAAATTGTCTGTAAATGTGTGAACTTAAATTATTATGACACAGTCATGTAGCCAGTTCGTAGTTTAGTCATAAACTATCGAGTCTCTTGTCGTCCCTTGAATTTGTCTGACGATATTGGCGTTGACCCCTACCGACCGAAGTTCCCGAATCTCATCATCACATTTTCGTTGCCATCTTCATGTAGACATAGAAACGTCATCAACACGCCCACTCGCTTGCTGCGAATTCTACGGACAATGACCTGCTCTATTCATACATTAGCTCAAGCCGACGTTACACAGACTTTGTACAACGGAGCTGGCAGGGTAAAGTCCATTTACTGTCCTGGGCCAACTGATTTAAAACAAATATTGTTTCAACCATTTGCCTTCTCACATACAGCTTTCAGGTTTGCAATGCATGTGTGGAAAAAGGGTGCTTATGCTAAATGCTAACACCAAAACAGCAGATGGACAAAGTTAGCGACTAGCTGGTGAACATTGTGGGGCGTTTAGCAGCTACAGAGGCAAATATTTCCCTCAGGAGTTGGTGAAAACCAAAACAGAGCAAAAAGGCAAGTGAATACAACTTACAAAAATGTATCAAGAGTTGTAACCACAGGCGACTGTAACCCAGTATTGCAGCTGGGTATGTTTTGCTGCACCTCATGTCAGGATTTCACTCCTGCCCCGCTTTAATCATGCTTGCAACACTGACCTAGATTCTTACGTAAGGATTACTCCGTGTGTGTTCACTTGCATGTATGCAACACGATGAGAGACACAGGTGGTCACGTTGCTGCTCTGCATCAGGTTAAATAAGCTCATCGGTCAACTTTGTCCAAGCACAGTACTATAAAACTGGGCCTCACACACACCCTTCTGTTGTCCTCGGGGTCAAACTTTTCCCGTTTTTCAAAGTTTCTATACAAAAAATATGGGTTTCTTATAACCAAATTTCCCCCCAAAAAACACCATAACGGTTGATTCAATACAACAGTCTTCGCAATATCATTGAATTCCGGATGTTATATTTTACAGCATTTGGAAGAAAAAAAAAAATTTAATTCATATTTAATATTTCTTGACTAAACTGACAAAAGACTTCCTCAGATTATAACTTAATTGTCAAAATATTTCATAATTTCTGCTTTTTAACTCTTAACTTAATTAGGTATAAAATCATATAAATGAGGTTTATTGACCATGAATTTTGAAAAAAATAATTGTAAAACTTGTGGTAATAAGTTGGTTTAGGGGTGAATACTGGCGGTAGCTGGGGGAAAGTGTAAAAAACATTGAATAAAGCAAGAAATAAATATTAAAGAAACCAGGAGGACAACACAAGGCTAAAACACACACATGCTGTACTGCAATTATAGACTCACTAATGCCATAAGCCTTTACTCTGTACACATAATAAAATGCACACAAAGAACTCATGTGACATGGAAATTATGTAAGAGTTGAAGGAAGATGGAATTTGTTATAGCGAATGATCAGATTTCAAATTATATTACGTATAATTAATATTCTAGGAAGTTTACAGCTTATGAATAGACTCGGTGATGAATTGTATTAAGGACTAATAGACAAACGCAGGCAAATACTTCTTGACATGCACTTTCCAAACACACGTGCACGCTCATACACACACACACACACACACACACACACACACACACACACACACACACACACACAGTAGTATAAGATCCCCAACAGTGATACAGTACAGCATGTTAAAGCGTTTAAATTCCTTGCTCTAACCCCTGGGTGGACACAGAGGAATCTCAAGCCCATCCAATAAAACAGAGTGTGTTTGTATGACTCCTGACCACTGAAGGCTGCTTTTCACATTACCAAATACTGTACATTCCTCCAAATGGTAAACACATCCCTGTCCCGCACACACACAAACACATACACAAGCTGAAATACTGCTGTTTGTGTGTTGGCGCACAGCACATAAATCTGGTGAGTCAGAGATAGCTGATGTGATAACTGTGGTAGCAAGTGTGCAAATGAGTGTGTGCGAGCATGTGTATGTGTGTCATTAGCGCAAAAACACCGCCCACCTCACCATAGAAGCCAGGTCGGGAACAGCTGGAACCAGGCAGCAACATCTGTCAGTCGCGTCAAACACACACCTACTGTCTCTTTTGCCGTCTGTGTGTGTGTGTGTGTGTGTGTGTTTCTGAGTGTTTGTCTGTGTAGAGAGGGATTGTGTGACTGCACAGCCATCACCCTCCAGCCCCTCACCCCACCCGAGCCTCACAAGTGCAAGACCTCCAGAGATCTCGGGGTTAAAATCATATCTGCCGTCAGCCAACAATAAGGTTATCAGCAGGGGTGTTTTGTTTCTGCTGAGAAGGGGGATATGTCAGAGCAATTGCTTTTTTTCTACTTATTTTATTTTGTCTTGTGCCTTTTTTTAATGACAATCCAAGGTAATGTGGATGATGTGCAACAGATCCCAATCCTGGCTTGAACCCGGATGTCACTAAGTCAACTGTGTCGCACTTGTGAGTCAATTGATTATCCAACCCGGCTGCTGTTTTTGCAGAGGTATTATGGGAAAATAAGTCTGTCTCCATGTATCACATGCTGGTTCACACAGTTGAGCTCTCTTATGGCTCAATCACGTCACCGTGCATTCAACTGCTCTCTGGGAAAGCAACACCGCGTCCATTCAGTCTTTATCAGTGCATCAACAGTCAGGGGAACACATGGCTCTTCCCAGTGTTGTGTTCACACTCATCATATTTCCCTCTCTGTATCTCTTTTTCCTATTCTCCCCCTACACCAGGAACAAGAAAGGTTTTATATGTAGTGCTAGAAAATAGTTGTTTTAGGCCTCAAGCAGAACAGCTTTTGATATTATAAAGAACTGTTTTAGAAAGGGCAGGTTACACAAGTTATTTAATTGCCTTTTTTTTTTTAAAACAGATTAAGGGTTGCCATATCTCCATATAAAACCACTCACAAAACCAAAGAATGACTGAAGAGCTCTTCCTTTCCTCTGGTTTGACTTTCAGTAGCGTATAGGTCCTAAAAAAGACCTCCTCAGGAGGTTTAAGTTGTTATTCGCCACTCCTACTGCCTATTTGTTTTTGAAAAATGTAAGTGTGTGTGCTTTTCAGGGCGCATAACTTTTGAACAAATTTTTGTTGGTTTTGGTTGAGCAATGTGTGTTTGCCTTGTGTGGCTTTCCCCCGGCTGTTGAGGGCTTGCCTCAGCTTCCTTCACCATCATTACAGCCAGCAGAATGGGAGAGGAGACAGAGAAAATTGTGATTTTATATTTAATGTATGGAGAAGTCTATCTAATTAAATTATACTTTAGGAGCCATATTAGCATATGAGCTAACTAGTTTGTCTCAACGTGAACAGGCATGTGAATTTAAGTGTTGTTTGTGACTGAGACCTAATTCTTTCTTTCACTGATACACCTGAACATTATTCATGTCAAATTGTTTGCTAGATATGGTATGGTACTTTGGTTTTGCTTATCATTGCTAGCTAACATATCTCGTAGATGCTAGCCTTATGCATCGCTAGCCCTTCACATTACTCCTAGCCATGTTTACAGCAAGCTAGCAGTCACACTAATGTTAACATTATCAGCTAGCTTGTTAGCCTACCAGCTAGTTAGCTAACAAAGTCACAAGCATAGGTCACAAGTCAGTTGTTGTCTAAGCTAACTAGGTTCATGCTACTGATTTCTGGAGCACAGATGAGACTAAATGACTAAAGACACCTGAAAAAGCCTCTGTACTACCACTGATTGACAATATGTGATGGCATATGAGTTGTTACTTTGTTGTTATTGTACTATTTATAATACATTTAATACCTAACAATAAAACACATGAAAATCTAGAGCTTGACCCTTCTGCAGACTTCTACGGCTAACACACAATGCAAACTACAAGTTACAGTGTCATTGACATTTGAAGTAGTTTTTTAAATTCAAGTGAAATTTAGTGGCTGTTTTGAATTGTTTTGGTTGTTTGTAAATTGCGTTTCAGCATAAATGTTTGTAGGGTGGCACTGGCAATAAGGTAAAAGACAGATATAAGAGAGGGAGAGAAAGGGAGAGCTAGGCAAGCCTCAGATAGATTTAGGGTTACTGAGGTGACACACAGTCACTCCCAGCAGGTGGGAAAGAGGTCTGGCTTGTTTGTGCATGTGTGTGAGTGTGAGGGGTCGGGGAGGGCAGTGGGTGGCTGCCTGGATTCCTTCATGCTAGCATTTAGCTACGCTGCTGCAGACCCTGTGTTTTTAACCATGACAGCTGCTAATCTCTTGTACCGACAGCCCGCTGACAACCCGACTGACTGGAAATAGAAGTGAATTTGAACATGCTTGTGTGTGCAAGTGAAATGTTGTCCTTCATTTGCTTGAACATGAACTAAATAAGCTGACACAGCAACATTTTCTGAAATAGCGTGGGGATATGTTTGCTTTTCCCTCAGAATAGCTCATAAGATACATGATCTATGTGAACTAATGTCAACAACAAGATTAATTTTCAGAGTCAAGCACTTGTCCTGCATTATGGTGAATTTATATGCACCAGTTTATGGTAGAAATGTCTTTATTTGTGTAAAGGAAAACTAAATTCAGGTGCCATGTGACAGTTCAAAATATTAAAATATAATGCAATTCCTAAGGCATTCCTACTGGCTATTGCTGCATCAAATGAGATCAACTTTCTCATTTGATGTTATCCCTGATGTTATCCCTACATGATTTACTCTTCCCTTCCCTAGCTCATGTAAGATGTATGCTCATGTTCAAAACTTTCTGCACATTTAAAATATATCTCACAAATCTGTGTTCTCTGAGAAGTCAAGAATGACATAATATGTTAAGAAAAAAGTTGTAATATTTATGAGAATCGTAAATATTGCAATTCTTTTCTGATTTACCTAAAATGTCCCCACCACTCATGTGATAATAATTGCATATGCACCTCCAGTTATTTTGACTTATAAAAAGTTTGGACTGCAGTGTGGCTTATTGTGCTTCTCACTGAAAAGCTCAGGGAAGCGACTGTGAGCTGCACTGTATCGGTAAAGTGGTAAAAAGTTCTGTGGACAATAAGCCACGCAATGGTGAGATTTATGCCTCAGAAGAAACACAAGTGTTTTCAGTTAGTTGGTCAATACATTATTAAGGGGTGGCACTGGTGCCTTCTTCAGCTGATTATTGGACTTTCCTCACATTTAAATTACTTTGTAAGTTTCTGATTTCAAATTGGTTTAAGTCTTTTTGTGCTGGTGCTTTATTTATGTGAGTTTTCAAGATAAACATGATTGAGAGTAAGTAGTTAGCTGAGAGACACAAGACTTAACCCTTATGATAATACATCATTCATGTCTTAGACAGTATCTAAATTCCATGGCAAGCTAAATCTAAATAAAAACTCAATGACACACAGTTACTTAACTCCTTACTTAACTGCCACTATGTAGGCCACTAATCTTGTACTACACAGTCATAGGACTTTAATTCCCGCTCTTTGCCCACAATACTGTTTTTGATGTCTTTGTGTGCTTGTTCAGCACAGAACTTAATGACAGTCTAAGTGTATATGTATTTTCCGCTCTCGCAGTCTCTCTGTTACTGGGCCTCTACATGACGTGCCTGAGTGAGTAGTACGAGTGGGGTGACTGAGTTCACAGTGCATGCGTGTGTGTGTGTGTGTGTGTGTGTGCGTGTGCGTGTGTGTGTGTGAGGAAGGGAGGTGGAGGAGATAGACAGAATAACCGGGGTCAACTGACCACAGAGGAATTCTCCCTGCAGGCATCAGGGCCCACAGCTGATCGCAGCACATGGTTATTAGTTTACCTCAGGACACACACACACACACACACACACACACACACACACACACACATTTATAGATTTTTCTGAAATCCATCAGAAGGTGTACGTGACTGGGCTTTCTCACACACATCTTGTTGAGCTACACACACACACACACACACACACACACACACACACACACACACACACACACACACACACACTATCTCAGTCTACCTCTACTTCATGGCGGTGCAGTCAAATGACAGGACTTTGTCACACATGTGACATTGCAATGTGGAAGTGGGTCGGGCACAGTGTTGTAATGTAACGAGGTACAAATACTTCACTACTGTACTTTAGTAGAATTTTCACGTATCTGTACTTTACTTCATTATTTATATTTCCGGAAATTTTTACTTTTACTCCACTACGTTTCCTAAATAAAATGTATACTTTTACTTCACTACATTTCTCCGAAGCATCTTAGTCACTCGTTACTACAAAATAAAATCAGAAGAAATTTGTTACACTGGAAAAAAAACAGGTTTGGCAAATCATTTGCTCCTAAATTGCCAAGATAATGCACCTCCATTCCAGTTGGTGACCTAATGCCTGTTTGTTGCCAGGCGGCAAAAAGAAAAAAACCATAGGCCAAAACTAAAGAAGAAGAGGAGGAAGCATAATGACTGATAGTGTCATGGAAGCACCTGGTGCAGGCTCTGCCGCCATGGTAACAGACGATGACCACCCCGACGACAGTGGTGATGAAGATAACGTTACACACCTTAGAACATAAAGTTCATAATCAAAGTTTTTTTTTACTTTTACTTTTACTTCTAATACTTAAGTACATTTAATGTCAGAAAATTACTTTTGATACCTAAGTACAGTAAATATCAGATACTTTTAAGACTTTTACTCAAGTAATATTCTAAAAGGAGACTAACTTCATTTTCTGGTAAGATACTCGTACTTTTACTCAAGTATTGTTTTCAAGTACTTTATACAAGTACTGGTTAGACAGTATTTGCAAAGCGCCCAGTGTTTGTTTAACATGTTTGGAAACCAGATGGGTGGAGTCACCTAAAGCAGGGCAGTTCAGGACAGTTGGTACAACAGTCTGTCAATGTTAGAAAAATACATAAAGTCAAGGACAGTTTTACCATCTACCATCTCCAAAGTTTTATCCTTGTCAGGAGGAAACAGTATGTACATTTTGACTATCACAGGACAACAGCTTTCCAGATAACAGTTAATCACGTTAAAGCGTGATTTATGGTTGTGCGGATGCTCCACGCAGAGCTTTCGTCGTAGCCTACCTAAGTGGCCTGAAGTTTATATACTTGTGCGTTGATGTCTGCGTCCATCTCTTAGCAGGGCCGGCATGTGTGTGTGTGCATGGGGAGTGTGTGGTAGAGCGTGTGAGAAAGTGACGGCGATTAGCCTCGGAGCGAGTAGCGACTCTAGAGGCATAGTGGGAGAACCAAAGTGTCTCCTCTGTGCTTTCTGACCACGGTGGGAAATCTGTAGCGGGAAAAGTTAACCCTCTCCTTGATTTCATGTTGTTTATGGAGAAGGAGAACCAGGAAATGAGAAGGGGTATCAGGGTTTCCTGATACTTTTTAAAGACGTTGAATGTCTTTAAAAAGTCTAAAATTTAAAAATCCATATTTAGGCCTTAAAAAGTCTTAAATTCGCTCAAGTATTGTGTTCTAGGTCTTAAATAATTTTAAACGGGTCTTAATTTTCCTACGTCCATGTAACGCTAGCTCTAATGCTTTTTTAAAAAAATGTATTCCGTGGTGTTGTAGTTCTTTCTTGAGACCAATGAGACCAATATGCAATTTATGTTGCAGCCAATCAGCTTTCGTGTTATTGGTGCGAATCTCTTTCAGATTGTACCACAGACATAGTACAAGTACAAGTTTAGCGATACTTGGCTTGATTAAAACTGAATTTAGGGCTTAGTTAATGTTGTGATAAAGGTCTTAAATTTCATTCCTAATGGTCTTGGAAAAAGTCTTTACAAAGTCTTAAATCTGACTTGGTGAAACCTGCAGAAACCCTGGGTATGTGCAACACTACCAAGACAGCGACATGTGTTGTTACAATTTTCAAGAGGTGCACATCAGGCTACGGCGTAGGGTCCGTGCCTCCACGTACCTATACGTACGTAGCCACGGCGTAGATTTAACGCAGAAGCGTTAATCACGCTTTACAGTGACATAAAAAGATCTTAAGTTAGAGGTTAGATATGATGCTCTGCTCATCAACAAGCGCATATTTGTTGTTGAAAAAATTCCCATTCTGGCTGTGGTAAAAAATAATTTTCTACAAAGCATGTAATACAATAAGCATGTCTGATACAATAATATCATTTTTGTATTTCAATATTTTATTGCATTTTCATTGTAGTTTAAATTACAGTTCCAATTCCATCAACTCATTACTATAATATTAGAAGATTAATGATCGGATTAGGGTCGCAACTAATGTTTATTTTCATTATTGATTTATCTGTCATCTGTTTTTATGATATATTGATTCATTGTTGAGTGTAGGGAATTTCAAGAACTTGTGAAAAATGCCCATTACATGTTCTCACAGTCCAAAGTGACATCTTCAAATGTCTTGTTTTGTAGAAAATATGAAATTAAACATGAAAAACGGGGAAAAAACAGCAAATCGTCACTTCTTTTGAGAATCTGGAACCAGCAAATATTTGGATTTTTTGCTTGACTACATGACTTAAACAATTAATTGGAATACAGTATGTCATGCAACATTTGTCACTCTGCATACATGTACTGCACACATTGTATAGTTTGCTATGTAAATGTACAGTATGAAACCAGTTCATATGCACCTCTCTGTGTGACATGTGATGTGTAATCACTGCACTTAAAAAACACAGCCTCATGATCTATACACACACACACACACACACACACACACACACACACACACACACACACACACACACACACACACACACACTGGTTCAATTGGAAACATCACACCACCTCTTTCTCTCTTGACTTTTCAGGCCACACCCACTGTCGAAACCCTTGATGAGTTGGACGTCATGGCCACATTGACTGCACCCTCCTCTCCTCATGGTGTGGGCTAAGTGATCATGCGACTATGGAAACACACAAGAGGGAGGGCTAGAGAGCCAGGGAGAGAGGGTAAGAGATGGAGGGGGGTAGAAAAAAAAAAGAAACATGTAAGCGGAGGTAGAACAAAAAGATGGAGAGAGACACAGGAAAGTCCACCACTTAGGGATTGAGTGAATTTACGTTTATTGAATAACTCTTGACATCAATTTTTCAATTACTGTTAAAACTCCAGGAAACTAGGGTCCAAGCCTTGTGGGAAATGTTTCTTAATTATGTGTGTGTGTGTGTGTGTGTGTGTGTGTGTGTGTATATTTCTTATGTGCATGAATGAAGATTTCTAAGGAAGGTTTATAAATGTCTTTATTTTTTAATTAAATGCAATCAAAATCATTTGACACCTGTGGCTGATTTACAACACAAGAGGTTTTCATGGCTCCAAAACATGGGAGAAAAACATCATCAGTTCCTTCTCGGGATTTCCTTGTGACCTGCAGTATATATGCTGCTCCATGTCCCTGCTTACATTTCCAATACGTTGCCTGCGGTCAGAGCCCACAGTCCATGCTGCTCATATGAAAGTTACTATTCAATCCCACTTATACAGAGCAGTGCAGAGGTCTCTGCCTGCAGTATCATGTGAAGAACCACATTATGATGCATCTCGCTTTGCATAAAACACTGCTTCTGTCCATGGGGCAAGATATTTCCAGATATCTCTCAAAACCTGGGCAAATTAAAACCCAAACTAAATAACCTTTAAATATCCATTTATCCAACACCAGCAAGATAAAGGTTTTGATTCTAGTGTAGTTTAAAGAAAAGATTAAACAACCAACATGAAGGCACTTGGGTTTTTCAATATTAAGTTTTAATTCTAGCATTATTGCTAACAACGTACAATAATGCTCACTTAAACGTTGGTTTAAGCCAGGGTTTATACCCGGCTATTCCATTATCAGGAATTAATGGACGACGGTGAAGCCAGAGCTAGGTCGCCTCCGCAGATGTTTTACAATCAAAATATAAAGTTTTTTCAAACAATAACCCTGTTTCCCTGGTAGCACCTGAGGGTTTGACTAATACCTGGAACAATGATTCCCATCCCATAAGGATCTTATGCAATGCAATTGTTGTTCACTGCTCCAGTAAATAGGACGGACCTAAGGTACGAGTTTCCACGCTTGGCAACAGTGTTATCTCACCAGCACACAAACACACCCAACCCCACACAGACAGGGACATTAAAGGACAAATTTGGCGCAAAATGAACCTAACCCCTAGGTATAACACACGTGTACCGAGTTCACCGTTCTCTGGGATTTGTTTTCATGCTAATTGAATGTGACCAGTTTTATCGCAAACCGCTAATTACCTTATAACGCTAGTCGTTGGGGCCGTGCAACGTGCATTCAGTTCAGCTCACGTTGCACAGCGTTCGTCGTTCGACTGGTCATGACTGTTTTACCAAGATGGCGTCCGACTGTATACGTGAACGCTACTGTCTTTCTAAACTATCTTTTTAATAAACTGTCTGTACACTTACAAAGTTCTCGATGCTTCGGTTTTCATGTAGGGACCCTCAATATGCTACCATTGAAGTGTGGTGCTACTTTGAGCCTTGTTAGTGGTAGCGACGTGCCCCGACTAGCTTTATAAGCTAATTAGCGGTTTGCGCTAAAACTGGTCACATTTGATTAGCATGAAACACGTGTTATTAACCCCTAGGTTCATTTTGCACCAGATTTGTCAGCAGTCAGGACATTCACATTACACTCATTAAAGTATGCTGGACTCTCAGGTCAGCATGCTGACCTTTACCCTTTTTAACCTACAAACTTAGTTAACATGGCCTTTCTGATAGAATCACGTACTGCTGTACTGCTCATCTGATGTGTATGTGATTGTCAGACCAGACTGTTGACGTGGAGTACTCTACTACACAGCATGGCCTTCAGCGTGGCCCCCAGGTGGCCTGAAGACACCAAAGGAAATGGAACAAAAGGATCTGTGTGTGTATGTGTACGATGTGAAGGGTATTATTCAATTTCAGTGGTCAGTAGATTGGCTGTGTGCATGTTGTTTGTGTAATAGTCATAGACAGTAAAATAGGACCAATAGATCCCTTTGCTCTGGACAGAGACCACTGAAGCACTTTTCCGGTGATGGCTGAGCGTTACTGCGCAGCTGCAAACTGAGCTTGCCGACGAAGATGTGACGTGAGCAACCTGTCTGAAAGTTGTAAGTCTTCTGGTGTTTCTTTAGAAATAAACAATGGACAAATAAATTCTTTAAACGCTTCAGATGTAAAGTTATTTGCTGTCAAAGTAACGCCAAAATGAATGGCAGTCAATGGGATGGGCTTTTATTTTCCATGGCCTATGGGTAATAGTGTGATATGATTTCATTAGTCAGACACTGAATACATCTCAGTGCTACATAAGCACGTTGGCAATATGTCTACAAATGTTTAAAAAAATACACAGACAACAATAAGCTTGTTACAGCCATGTTTTAAAGCATTGCGGTGCCATGTTAATCTATGAGTGTGTACCTGTGTGTTCATGCCTTTGTTTATGTGTTCATCACTGCAAACTGTTTCCTTAACCCTTCATACTTTGCTTATCCAGGCCTTTATGTCCGTTTTGGAACTGACTCATATGTAAATGGACCTGTTGACCAGTATTGCCATACATATAATACATATGCATCTGTAACATCAACATATCATAAATTTGCATCTGAAACCATGTAGGGACTGACAGTACGGTTTAACCCTCAAAGCACTGACTCATATTAGCCCACCAGGGAGCTAGCTTTGTCATGCTTTTTGCAGCTTTGCTGAGAAACACCCTTTTATCTCTTCTCTTCTTCTAGAATCTGGATGGATTTATTTGAAAGCGTATTCAGATTAGAGTGAAACTGAAAAGGGCTCTTGTGATGTGAGCCGTTCGTCTCTTTTCTGCTCCCTGATGAACATGCTCTCTGACTCATACTATGGTTTCTTGCTCATTCGTGCCCGCACGCAACAATGGATGGTGATTATCTGAGTTTAAGCAGATGGCTTCTCTATGTTTTTTGGGTAAATGAAAACATCCTACACAGACAGAGGAGACAAAACTAGAAAGATAATACCAAAGCTTTCTGAGTTTCTGCTTGAAGGGAATTAGTGATAATACTGATAATTAATAATAAAACAGGATATTAAAAATAAGCTTGGGCCCAGCCATGCTCATTCCTGTATATGGGTGACATGTTTGTATGTAAAGTATGCAAGTATTCACTAGTGGTGAAAACTGAGTATATTACTCAAGTACCGGATTTACATTTTTTGTGGTACTTAGTTTAGTAGTTTAGGCTACTTGAGTATTTCCATTTTATGTTGCTTCATACTTCTACCCCAATATATTTTAGTAGAAAATATTGTACTTTTTACTCTACTACATTTTTATTACAGCTAGCTTCTACATTGTTACTATAAAAGGTTAAGATTTTACATACAAAAGATATGCTCAGCATATGCATTCTCAATTATGTTTCGAGGGAATCATATTTTGTCCCGGGATTGCGTTTCATTTTGACGTATCACGAATACGATTCTAATCAAAGTCTGCGTTAGAAGTCCACATAGGAAGGAGGTCAGGGTGGATGATGGATGAGTCACAAAAACAAGGGACTTTCACCCAGGAAATCCCTGTTTATGTATCTAGTGTGAAACAAAAAGTCAACTTTGACTTATTTGAACTTAGGTACATAAGTTAACGTACGTGAATTAACTTATGTAACATACTTAATTATGTCACATACTTATTTTAACCCAAACTATGATCTTTTTCTAAACCTAACAAAGTAGATTTGTTTTAATTCGCAACAATGACCACGTGTTTAAAACTGCAACCATTTCAAAAAGTGTGCCTGTCGCTGGTACGAGGATGTGTTGAAACAAAACGTAATCAGGGAGAAAATACCTTTTCCCCTCAAAACACAATTAAAAATGCAGTTTTAGTTGCCTGGGAACACAACCCGGTCTCACGCCAGTTCGTGAAATGGTCACGTTATTTTAATTTATTGATTCGTGTACAGGTCACGATTTTCTCGTCACATAACGTGTATGAACTTGTTAAAATTAGCTCCACCTCGATCATAAATTTCAAGTACACATTCTGAAAGAGTATTGCTACAAAATGAGTACTTTTTGAATTTTGATACTTAAGTACATACATGTTGTTGCTAATTCTTCCACACAGCTAAAAGTGTAAATGCAGGTCTTTAACTTGTAAGTACAGTATTTTTACATTTTACACACTTGCATACAGTCCTTAAGAGTACATGACGTTTCCCTAAACATGAATGAAGACTACTGATGTTAATGGATAAACTGTCTCTGTAGACAAATAAAGAGGACCAACGCTGAGTAAACTCTTTCTTACTCACACAGTGAAGATAAGACGGACACATTTACAAGATGACTGCATGTGGTGTCACCAGCTCTTCACATAATGCAGCCTCCAGATTGATGATGAAGTAAGACACTTTAAGATGACTGTGGTTTTCCAACCAGCAACTGTTCTACTCAATAAAAAGATACGACTTGACAAACTACATGACAACACGTTACAAAGTAACAGATTTGTGTTTGTGACAAGGCACAGCAATGTGTGCAAATGTTAGCTATCACCTTGTGGTTTTTGTGCATGCGTGTGCGCCAGTGAGGCAGATTTTATACAATTTTGGATACATATTTCCTGTATTTTCTTTATATTGTGTCTGTGGCTACAGAGGCCCAATTTGGGACAGAAAGCCCTGGAGGAGTGGATAACTGTATCTGTTCGTGGTCAGACCAGTCATAACCCATAATGCAGCGTGAGGAACATCTCTGGCCTGGGGCGAAAAAGGTTATGAGACAATACTCTGGCTAATGCTATTTAATATGGCGGGCAGCTGTCTATCTGGGCGTCTACCTGCCTGCCTGTCTAATATTACATCTTTTTTTAAATCTGGTCCTGCATACCTGATCCGTGGCCTGTTTATGGAAACTCTATCCTCCCTGATGTGATTGCTTCCTCGTCTCAAGCCTCCCAGTCATGCCTGACTCATTTTATGAGCCGTCCCTGCGGACAAACAGGCCTTCATGCTTCACGTAACGCTTTGTGTGTGTGTGTGTGTGTGTGTGTGTGTGTATGTATGTATTGGGAAAGTTTTACTCATTTTTAATTGTTTGTGAATGTGCACCCGGGCACGTCTTGCGATTTGGCAAAAAAAAAAAAAGCTTTGGAAAAGTGTTTTTGTGTTGTTTCGGGACATTGGAGATTCATCAGTGTAACATATCAGCTCAGTTTTTAGTTTCTGTTTGCACGGAGCACATGGATACACACTTATCCAGATGTCTCTCACTTATCCAGATGTCTCTCAGTCCAGTATGTAGGCCAGCTGATAAGGGCAGTGGCAGTAGATAAGTAGTTATCAGACAAATATATGGTTGTGTCGCGGAGACAAATTTTCACTCATCAATCAGCGTAGTCCTGCTTAATAAAAACAGACACTCTGACTTATACAAGAGGTATTCACCCTGTTACACGACCAGCAAGTGAGCAGAGTTGTTGGCAGCTTGTTTCTCAACCTACATTGTGATTAGGTGACCCGAGTCAGTACAGTAGAGCTTAAGTTAGCTGGGAAAGGCGGGTCAATTTCAGTCCAGAGTCCAGGGCTGATATGAGAGGAAATGAGGGCCTAGTTTAGTTTTTTAACCTAGAAGAAAAGCTAGATTATACAGTAATATAACCCCTAGCTCAGCACTTCAACATATGCACAAAACACACACACACACACACACACACACACACACACACACACACACACACACACACACACACACACACACACACACACACACACGTACACGTGCGTGTTGCAATTTTGGTTAAAATGTAATCGACAACCTTTGCAATATCAGCTTCCATCTGCCTCATTACAGTAAACTCTAAAGAAAGACACATTGGGCCTAATGAAGAGAAACAGCACATTGAAGTCCGGATGTTATGGGTCTAACTTTGAGCTGTGTTGCGTAGCAGACAAGGCTACACTTTCCTTTCAGCAAGTGACGTTGAAGACACCAACGTCTTTAACGTCACTGGGATAAGTCACACACACACACACACACACACACACACACACACACACACACACACACACACACAAACCTCATAAGATTAAACAATGAATACATTTTTGCTAAAACAAAGAATGTTTCCTTTTATAGGAAAGTATTCTAAATAAAGCGAATGAGAACTATAAGAATAGATTAAAAACGGTAATATATTTTTATAAATGTTATAGTTCATTTAGTGCAACAACATTACACCAAGTATTGCATCGTTTGTCCCAAAAAAAAAAAAAAAAGACAATGACATGACTACCCATGAAAAACAAATGTCAGGAATGTCAGTATGTCAGGAAGGTGTGACTGAGTCTTGACTTCCTGATTCAACTTTGGCCTACTGTACTTGTCATAGTTGTGCGGACACAGTTGCTTTGCAATGAGGGATTATACTTAACGTTTTGGCTGTGCTCAATCATGATTTAACCTCTAAATAAAGTGGTAGATAATATGGCTAAACAGTTGTTTGTTTACAACCTTGTTTTTCCTATCTGACTGGCTTTGTTTGAGCAATGTCACTGTGTTCCCTGATTTCAGCAATTACTTTGCCAAGTATAATGTCATCATAACTGATAGACATGAAGGCCAAAACTACCAAAATAAAACCCAAGCTGTAACAAATCATTAATAACCTTTAAAACCTACATCTTTAGCAATCAGAAACATGAAAAGTCTTCTGAATGGGGTCACGGAGAGCAAACCTCACCTGATCTGACCTCGTCCTGCTGGCCTCCGTGACGCAGCTCTGCCGCTGCATGCAGTATTCAGCAGCATCTGTGGTCTGCTGCCACTGCAGAACATGGCTGCAGGCAGAGCACACAGTAGTTAATATGGAAGTGCTGGAGAGATGCATGTATGAGGATAAAGCGTGGGGGCAGGAAGGACACGGGTGGAATACATTGGGTTGGAACGAGTGAGTAAGTCATTGTTTATTAAAAAAGGTGCATAGTGTAGATTTGGAGGGGACCTCGGTCTAGACCAGGGGTCTGCAACCTGCGGTTCTGGAGCTGCATGCAGTTCCTTAGCCCAACCCCCCTCCAGTGGCTCCCTATAGCTTTGACATAAAAATGTATGGAAATGGTTATTTGTTTTACATTTTAATTTTCATTTATCATTGTTGTAGGCCTAAAGCGATCCTTACATAATCAATATACATAACATTTTATTTACAGTGCTAAGTATAACTGAATACACCCATGCTAAAGTTGACTAAAAAGAGGAATAAAAAAATCATCTTTTGGAAATTGATCTTAATGCCTCCTTAAAGGTGTCCTTAAAGGTTAGATTTTCCCTCATTTTTTTAATTAAGGCATTAAGATCAATTTCCAAAAGATGATTTTTTTTATTCCTCTTTTTAGTCAACGTTAGCTTTGGTGTATTCACTTATGCTGAACACTGTAACTAAAATGTGCGTCATAGCCTAGCTCCACAGCACAGTGCCTTATCTTCAAAATTTTGCCCCATTCTGCAAAGAGAGACAGGGCCATACAAATGGCAATAAACATCACCATATGTTTGAATGCTCATTTAAAACTCCAGACAGATTTTTTTTTTTTATGTTTTTGCTGAAAATGGCTCTTTTGATAGTAAAGGCTGCTGACCCCTGGTCTAGACTGAAGCATCTGATCTCGTAATGGCTCAACATTGCAATTATTTTGTTAGAAAAAGGACAGAAGAAAGCTGTTAATTCACAAAGAGATAAAGACGAGAGGAAAAGAGCTGCAGTGACATCACTGGACAAGTACATTCACACCTGTTTGTTACCCAGACTTGACAGACTCCAAACATGTATGTGTGTGTAGTGCTGTGTGGGGTAGTGAAAAGGTGACTGACAGACACAAACATTATAACCAAACACTCTGTTGCTGGTGTGTGTGTGTGTGTGTGTGTGTGTGTGTGTGTGTGTGTGTGTGTGTGTGTGTGTGTGTGTGTGTGTGTGTGTGTGTGTCAGTGTGTAAAGCGTCCTGCTGACAGCAGTGTCCTGGCAGTGGTGTGGACGGTTGAAGGCGCTGACAGGCTTGTGTTGTTTCAGGGTTCTGCTGGGGGCTGTCGGGGCCACAAACTGCTCCTCTTCTGTCTTCATCGTGGCCGGGGCCCTGTGGGTTAAATATACAGCCTTTTGCACTGGTGTTGAATATCTCCGACCAATATTCTTATCTTAAAGGATTAAATATCTTTGTGTAATGTGAATGGTGTCACTCATAGTGACAAACCTACAGAGAATTATCACCCGGTTCTGCAGTTCCCACCAGCTACTTGGAGCGTCTTAGCATCTTTCGTCTTATTGTTTTGGCTTGATGGCTCGCAACTAGGGCAGTCAAAATGAACGCGATAATAACGAGTTAACGCAAGTTCCTTTTACGCAACTGATTTATTTTGAGACATGTTTTGGAAGTAGGAAATAATGACAGTAACAGGTGAACTAGCTTTAAAGCAACACTAGAGAACTTTTCCCGTTTGCCAGATCGGGTAGCGGATCTATAGTTCGAATGAGACATAAATGGACAATTCCGATTCCAACCTGTAGGGGGACCGAAGCGGGAAAAGTGCTCTAGTGTTGCTTTAAAACAGAGTTGTCTTTAAGTGATGTGGATAGAGAGTAATAGTAAACTCTATTTATTTAAGTGTTAAATTTGTATATTTATTACAGATAAGAAATTAGCGATTCTTTTGTGATTATTCGCGTGTAAACTATGGACAATTATGCGATTAGATATTTGAATCGATTGACAGCCCTACCTCGCTACTTTACTGTTTTCGTTACAGTCTCATTCTCAATCAACACTTTTGTTTTCATAGGCAATAGTTTTCATTGTTAAAGGTATGATAAACCCACTGGACACTACCTGCTCAGCATCACACGGCTCACGGACAAAGTTAGCGACTAGCATTGTGGAACATTTAAAGGTGCCCTGCCACACAAAACCGTTTTTACTTGTATTTTTTTGAAATATGTTAGGTCCATATGTGTTTGTGTTATGTGGTGAATGTGAAAATGAACTGCTACCTCCTCTGTCAGCTCTAGCCACTGAAAAGAAATAAGCGGAGAAATCAGGCCAATTACAAAAGCTGGTCAGTCTGACGTGGTGTTCCCTGAGCTCATTACTATTCATGAGCTCGCCCAGTTGCGCTGGGTAAAGGATGCTGATAGCCAGGCTCTCATTGGCTAGCTGTTAGCCAATCAGAGTCAACCAGCTTAGCTCATTGAATATTAATGAGAACTGGCACAAATCGAGCTGAGTCTTCCTGCAGGCTTTCTATACCACGCCAGAATGGCGTGAAACAAGGTAACCAAGGCATTTTGTCCACAAAAGAAATGTTACAGAGTCCATGGTAGAACTTCAGACATTACCACAAAGTAATGAAATACGTGTGGCAGGGCACCTTTAACAGCTGAAGAGCCAGATATTTCCCTCAGGACTTGGTCTCCGATCCAGTGACACATATTCCCAGCTGGGAGCAGTTCATTACACAGGTTACCTGCAGATTATTCGGTAAAATCCTGCCACACTACCCTGAAATTAGGTTTCTTGTCAGACATCAGAAATATACTTGCATCCTTGTGTGGTATTTAATCAAAATTCAGCGGCACAAGGGAGGAACCTCCATCATATTAGACGTGAATGACGGCTGTTCCTAACTTAAATAAAAATATCCGTGTCTGCAAACCAATACATCTGTTGTTTGTGTACCATCCCCATTTGGGCTATTGTTATCCAAGGTATCCTGCCCTGTGAACCTGTGAATGTATTGCCCATTGTCCTGCCTGTCATGTTTATGTTTCACTGAAGGTTGTTAGACGTTGTAAAAGTAAAAGTCAAAGTCATTTTCACCTTTACTGTGAAGGCTGATGATAAAAAGGAACTCAAACCTTATTAACAGATTTACAGATGTGTTGTGTGAGGAGATCAGGGTTTATTCCATGGAAAATAAATAACCAGATGTGAAGCGACATTTACATGGAAAAGGTGGACATCTGATCTCAGTGGTAGCCTGACTGACCTGTGTGTGTGTGTGTGTGTGTGTGTGTGTGTGTGTGTGTGTGTGTGTGTGTGTGTGTGTGTGTGTGTAGGGGCAACCCGACCAGTGAGACGGCCAACAGTCTTTCCATATCTGTCACATCCTGTTATGAGGAAGAACAGTACAAAGGAACACATGCACGCATTCGTGAAACTCTTAGCATGACAAGCTTTCTAATTTGTGTTTAGTCGCACTTCATGGCAAACGTTCAGTTGATTTGTCTTTTCTAGCATTTTTTTGGTGCTTGTTCATAGAAAACATAGTAAAAGACGTATCCCTGCTTGTGGACTTATAGTCATAAATCGTGTACAGCTTTAAGCGAGCTGTCATCGCATGCTGTCATCCACAACTGTCGTGCAGTCAGCGATGGAGCGAAAGGATGGAAAAAGAAAGACAGGAAAGAGAAATGAGGATGAGGACGATGACAGATGCTGAGTACATCAACCCTGACTCATAAGAGGAGATGAACGAGCCCAAAACTGACATTTGTCGCCGATTTAGATCCTGGGTCCAGTTGAAATCATCCTCAGCGCTCCGCTTTATTCTGTTCGTCAAATTTCCATATTTCCATTCCCTCCATTTCCATTCACAATACTCCAGTGTTTTTGGTGAGAAAGAGCAAGCCCATTGTTTTACTAAAGGCTGCTTTACTATCTAACTGTCAGAGTTTTATCTCACATGTCTATCACTCACTTCTTCCCATTTGCCCTTGGAGAGCACACTGTATGATAGGAAATATGCTAATTATAGCAAAGTAAGCCATTGTGGCCAAGGATGTCTGCCATAATAAACACTTAGCAGCGCAGCATAGGCACCGATACAAACTCATACACACGTATTGTGCTAGCCCGTTGAGGCTATCGCAGCAGAGATACAGTACTTGGCGATGTTGTTTGAAAGAGGAGATAGTGGCTCTTAGAGGAGCTAAACTCAGCCTGTCATCCATTCTGCATGTAAGTGTGTGCGTGTGCATGTGTGTGTGTGTGTGTGTGTGCGCGTACAAGTGATAAAATCCATATTGATAGCTAATAAACATTTTATGTCTTTATGGATCACCATGTGTATGGTTGTCACTGAATAAGGCACCATTCCATTTCAAAATCTTGCACCCTAAGCCTTTAATCAGACAGAGCGCGTTTTGGCAGCCTGGGGTGTTTTTTTGTAATTGTTTTTTAAATGTGAGTGAAGCGTTTTGCATGCTGCTTTTGCGTTGCTCAGTGATTTGTGTTATTTAGCAGGAGCGCCCTGAACGCCTCGTGTTGAAAAAAACTTTGAGCGGACAGACCACCTGCCGTCATTTAACTTCACAGCAAAATAAGGGTTGGCTGAGAATGGGTGATTCGATGGTTGCATAGCAATGCTACGTTTACACGTGGCCGGCTATTTTCATAAACGGACATTTCAACCTCTCCGTTTTCAAAAATAACATTGTGCACAGCTGTCAGTTTTCAGAAGAGTGTTCGTTTACACGTACCCGTATATATATATGCCGTCAAGAGCATGCCAAACCTGTAGGTGGCAGCGTAACGAGAAGCTCACGTCCACGTTAGCCAATCAGAATTCCGAAAATAGCAACAATAGCAACGAATCACTTCCTCTCTCTTCTCTTCCTCACTTCCTCGGCTGCCTAAACCTCCGTT